>NC_056733.1:1137551041-1137658541 GCF_019279795.1 Protopterus annectens | reverse complement strand
CAGAATATCTTATCTTGAAGCATACATGACGGTAAACACAATCATATTGATATCTGATCTCTGTCAATGAGTACTTGCTAGAATTGTAAGGTGATTTTTTTTAAAGGCTCAAGCCACACCCACTGAGAGTTAAAGGTCCACACTCAAAAGAGCTGTACTGGAGGGAGGGAGTTAACTCAAAATGCTAATGATTTAATATCTACTTAGAAAAATCTTGTCACACAAATTTAATGTTTTTCTGCCCAGTGAATGGAAATACTGCAGAGACATGTATTAAGCATGCTTAACACTCACAGAAGACATAGATGAACTGCATATAGGTACAAAGCCATGTCTGTGACTCAAATGACTTGGAGCATATTGGTGATCAGAGTGCTAGAAAAGCTAATGAAGGAGGGTAGGAATAGGTAGGTGACCCTGGTTCATGCATTCGGAAGGGGATGGGACTGCTAGACCTACCCCCTTATTGACTTGTGAAAGAGGTCAAAATTAATGTATCAGGAGCACTGGATCAGAAGTATACAAGACATTGCAAAGCAACACCTTTTGTTGTAGCTAGGATAAGGCATGTATGAGCCATTAAGCCTGACACTTTTGCACTAGTTTTACTGGAAGTGAATGTCAAGCAGCCATGGAGTAACAAAGGACAAGGAGATAACTTCATAACTGCCTAGATAATGGCCTATGGAAAGAGGAGAGGAGGATCAGCAGGCACAGTGCAGAAAAGTATAAAACAATATACTTAGGTCACAGCAATCTACTAATGGCATTCAGTTGCTGAATTCATGCCACATAATGTCTATGACCATGTATTATAGCTAACGCATAAACTCTATGTAGATTATCATCACATCATATTTTTACTAGATCCTAGAGCACTGTTATCACTTGAATGAGAGTGTTTTACAACAAAATGATACCACAAGCCCATTAGTGTCTAAAATGGGTCTAATGGAGACCAGGGGTGATGGTGCAATGGTAAAGTACTCATGTATAAAGGTGTTATTGCATCAGGATTACTAGAAGCCCTTAGTTTATAAACATTTCAACATGGCCATGCTACTATAACAGACAGAGCTACAAACTTTATTTTATTTATTTATTTATTTAACATTTGTTGACCGGGAAAGTCCAACTAGGACAAAATAAGAAGTTATGTACCTACCATAACGTTCCATGTTAGTTGTCTTCTCTCGCCTTCTTTCTTGCTGGATGGGTTCGGAGCCAATCCTCGGCTCCGACTCGGCACTTGCTAAGCTCAAGAGCTAATTTTACCAGCTCGAGGCAACCCTATATCCCATGATGCAAGGCGGAGACTACCCAGATCTCATTTGGTAGCTAAGGAAATTATGGAATATATTCTTCCAACTGTAAAGGAGGAAGAAAAAGTAACAATACTAAAAATGACAATCATAATCATCATAATCCTCTGAAAAGGATCAACCTAATCTAGTGACACTAGAAGCTGATTAGCTAGAAAAACGATAAAGTCTCTTAATTTGAGAGGCATAATCTTCTCGGTCTGACCAGGCTAGGGGGATGGAGGGCGGGATGCAAGAAAGAAGGCGAGAGAAGACAACTAACATGGAACGTTATGGTAGGTACATAACTTCTTAATGTTAAGTTGTCAATCTCGCCTTCATTCTTGCTGGATGAGACCGCGTACCTAGCACCTCTATCCTGGGTGGCTCAATGGAACAGACTCTTGAGAACGGTGGAACCAAAATTCGCTCTGTCTCTGGAGGCCAAGTCTAATTTGTAATGTGAAACAAAGGTATGAGGAGAGGCCCATGTGGCTGCTGCACAAATAGTGTCTATTGGAAGTCTAGCCTGAAAAGCTGTAGATGTAGCTAGAGCTCTGGTAGAATGGGCTTTTGGCCTAGAAATCAACTCTTTGCCTCTGAGCTGATAAATGTAAGTAATCACAGAAGACAGCCATCTAGATAAAGTCACCTTGGAAACTGGAAGGCCTTTCCTGTTCTCTGCATAGGATAGAAACAGTTGATCAGATTTCCTAAAATGTTTAGTTTTGTCTAGATAATATCTGAGCTGGCAGTGAACAGCAAGACAATGGAATTTTGTTCCGCTCTATCAGAATAATTTGGGAAAAAACTGGAAGATCAATGGATTGATTTAAGTCTGCTCATGATGCCACTTTGGGTAAGAAAGACGGATTAGTCCTTAGAGATATCCTGTCTTTGTGGAAGATTAAGTAGGGAGGACGAATGCAGAGAGCATGAAGCTCAGATACTCTCCTGGCAGAAGTAATGGCGACTAGAAAGAGTGTCTTCCAAGAAAGAAATTTCAATGAACAGGCAGGCAGGTTCGAAAGGGGAGAATCAAGGATGTTAAAATTAAATTTAGATCCCACTGTGGTGGGGGTCTCTAATCAGAGGTTTAAGTAAAAGATACCTCAAGGAATGCCTTGCGAAGTTTATGTGACATAATGTTGTGGTCCAAAAGGCCTATACGAAAATTCAAAATGGCTGCCAGCTGAACTTTTACTGTGGAGGAAGAAGATCCTAAATGAAAAATCTCAGCTAGAAGTCCAAGACCGAATGAATCGAGCAGTATAGGGGTCTATATTCCTAGCTTTTGCCCAGAAGGAGAAATGTTGCCATTTACTAGTGTAAATCCTTCTGGTAGAAGATTTAAGGAAGCTACTATGATATCCCAGACGGGATTAGAAATCATAGGAAGCCTGGCTAAGGATGGAAGTGGAGCAACCAAGCAGTGAGGTTGAGAGAAGGTATGGATTGGTGCAGCTGCCCGACTGGTGGGTCAGAAGATCTGGAACCGGGTCCAGATGCCATGGCTGTACCAAGAGATAATGATGTAGGAACGGAAACCATATCTGTCGAGGCCAATAAGGGCAATGAGAATCAACTTGGCTCTCAAGGCGGTTGCTTTCTGAATTACTTGAGGTATCAGAGGAAAGGGGAAAAGCATAAAGAAGTCCCCGGGCCAATCTTGGGTTAGAGCGTCTCTGGGGGGATGGCCTGGAAGGGGGAAGGGAGAAGAAGTCTGGGCATTTGCTGTTTTGAGGTGTAGCAAAAAGGTTGCAGCAAGGAAGGCCCCACTCCTGAAAAATCTCTTCCGTCACTGATTGAGAGACCACTCGTGAGGCATGAGAATAGCTCTGCTCAACCTGTCCGCTATGATGTTGGATTTCCCGGGGATATGCATTGCTATCAGAAATCGCTGAGAAGAGATTGCCCACTGCCAAAGTCTGAGAGCCTCTCGACACAGTGGATAGGACTTGGTTCCGCCCTGTTTGTTGATCTACCACACTACGGACATATTGTCCATTTGGACTGCAATAGTTCCCAGGGGAAGAGAGTCGTTAAGGGCTTGCAACGTTAAAAGCATTGCTCTCATCTCTAGGACATTTATGTGCAGATGGTATTCGAAAGGTTGCCAAGTGCCATGGACCATCCTGCCCTGATAATGCCCCCCCCACCCAATCAGGGAGGCGTCCGATGTTACCGTGGCGACCGGGGCAGGAGGAACAAAGGGTCTGCCCTGATGGACTTGAGGGGATGATATCCACCAGGTCAGATGCCTTTTGCAAGTTGGAGTTATTATGATCCTGTGATGCATGGGTAGTTGTTGAAAGAACCATTGGGCAAATAGCATCCATTGTAGAAGACGCATGTAAAAACGGGTGAAGGGAAGAAGTGTTATGGTGGCCGCCATAAGACCCAATACTTTCACAGCAAATCTGGCCTGAATTTTGTAGCTGAGAAGAATCACCTGGGCGTGACTTTGAATGTCCAAGATCCTTTGGTCTGTTAACTTTGCTGAAAGTTGTACGGTGTCCAATTTTGCGCCTATAAAAGTAATAGATTGACAAGGCGACAAAGCAGATTTTTCGAAATTTATAGAAATCCCTAGCCCTCTGCAAATGTGAATGGTGTAATCTCTGGCTTGGAGAAGTTGATGCCTGGTGGTGGCAGTGAGGAGCCAGTCGTCTAGATATGGAAACACCTGGAATCCTTGACGTCTCAGGTGAGCCGTAATCACTGCCATACATTTGGTGAACACTCTGGGGGCTGTAGTGAGTCCAAAGGGCAGGGCCCTGAATTGGAAGTGACTGGTCCCCAGCCGAAAGCGGAGAAATCTTCTGGAGCACCTGTGAATTTTTATGTGATAGTACGCATCCTGAAGATCTACCGAGCACATCCAATTGTCCTTGCCCAGAAAGGGTAGAATGGACTGAAGCGTGACCATCCGAATCTTGTTTTCTTTACAAACTTGTTTAGTTTGCTCAGATCTAATATTGGTCTCCAGTCCCCTGTCTTTTTTGGTACTAAAAAGAACCTTGAGTAGATTCCGGATCCTATTTGGTCTGCTGGGACAGGCTGGATGGCTCTTTTTGCTAGCAGTTTTGATATCTCTGGTACTGCTAGTTCCCTTAGACCGGGTGGAACGTCTGGAAGGGTTCCCTTTTGCTGAATTGGGGTTTGAATAAAAGGAATTTTGTAACCCTCAGATATAATCGACTGTACCCATTTGTCTTGAGAAAGGGAAAGCCAGGCTATTGGGTACAGCGATAATCTTCCCCCGACTGCCTCCGAAGATGGACAATTGGGCAACATCTCAGGGATGCTGGAAGGGTTTGTCAGAAAGAGGCTCTCTGCTACCCTGATTCTGCGGACCCCCTCTGCCCCTAGGGCGGTGTCTGTTGTTGTTATCCCCTCTGCCTCTGGGGGTAAACTGACCTTGTGCGTCAGGCGTGACTCCTTGAGATTTGCGGAACCACATCTTCCCTCCCTTCTGACCTTTTGGGTAAGGTCTTGAAGGGGTGGAGAAACGGACTCCGACGGCAGAAAGAGTCTTGCCATCTTGTTCGCATCTAGTCAAAGTGTCTTTCACATGAGGTCCGAACAAGGTCGAACCATCAAAAGGGGAGTTTGTGAAGGATGCCTTGAAGGGGTCTGCAAAATTACAAAGCCGCATCCAGGACTGATGCCTTAAAGCCACTCCTGTGCCTGCGGCCCTACTCGCTCCATCGGCTGCATAAGAAATGAGCAGCATGGAGGAGTTAACAATGGAGTTTAGGATTCCTAGCTGTGAGCTAATCTTGTCCTGAGACCCAGCAGCTGACAGATCCTGTAAAACTTCTCCCAACTCTTTAAGAACATGTCTTTGAAGGCGGGTGAAGTGACACAAGTAGTTCAGCAATCACATGGCAAAGGTCGCTGAAGAAAAAATCCGCTTGCCGTACCTGTCCATAGTCCTAGAATCCTTGTTAGGAGGATGGACAGGTACTGAAGGATCAGCTAGTTCCTTCTTGGTGGCTGCAGCCACCACCATGGCATCAACCGGGACACCTTTAGTCAAATATTGCCTATCAGGTGGGGCCGTAATGAATTTAGAAGGCCTCCTAGGAATAGGTCCCACCGAATCTGGGGCCATCCATGCCTTCCGAGCCACTACGTCCATAAGAGGGTCGAAAGGCGGAGACACCCAGGAGGTGGAGGGTTGAGATCCGAATGCCTCCAGGTATACTGACTCGTCCTCGGAAGGATTAAGGGAGGGCCAGTTCCCCCTCTGCTTAAGGAGTTCAAGGATGTCTGAGAAAGAGACATCCTCAGAGGAGGACCTTGGGGATCCCTCCGACTCATCCAAGTCAGTATCAGATGTAACAGACTCGGGGGAGTCTAGATGTTTCCTCTTACATGTCCTCTTACGCGGAGGTTCACCTGATGGATCAGGAGAAGCCTCAGAAGAGGAAGATATTCCCAATGGGGAAACCTGAGGAGTTGGATCTCTGGGTCTGGGAGCAAGAGAATGGGAAGAGACGTCATCAGGCACTGTAGTGGGAGGAGCTGATGGAACTGACCGTTGACTATGCCCAGGGGCTAGTACACTCCTCATCACCTCGAAGGCTCCCCCATCAGAGAGACCAGAAGGTTCCCGCTCCGAAGAGATAGGAACTCCAGGCCTCACCGAGAGGGAAGGCTCCATGGCAGATGTTGGGGCTGAGCTCACCAACGCCGAAGCCCCGAGAGGGAGAACGGGGTTGGACAAGGGTCCGATGCCACTCGCCCCCTCGGAGCCGAGAGAGACCAGACGCCCGGATCCCTTCAATGAAGGCCTCAAGGAGGAAATCGGAGCAGAGGACAACGGAGCCGAAAGGGGTGGTATCGGCTCCGAAGCTACAACAGTCACGGCTCCGAGGAGCTCTGGCTCCGAGCTCTGTAAGGAAGTCGAAGGAGGAATGTTAGGTGGATGTGAAATAGCTACCGTCTGTTGAGACGGGCTATACAGCATTTGAGCCAATGCCTGAGACTTTAATAGTCTACTCACCACTCTCTCGAGGTCGTGATCAGACAGCCTGGACGACCGAGAAGAACGGCTCCGATGGCTCCGCTCCGAGAGCAGGGGTGATCTCGGAGCTGAACGTATCGATTCCAATGAAGGGGATCGAGATCTCTTTTTAGAGATAGGTTGAGCCGAAGGAGCCGAGGATACGTCGGCTCCAGCCGGAGCCGACACTGAGTGTCCAGATCTGGCAGTATCAGCGCCGGATGGAGCCGATACTGTGACTTCTAGAATGGAAGGATCGGCTCCGGCCGGAGCCGATCTCGACACTGAAGAAGCTGAACCACTAGCCGACGGCTTGGGACTTGCAGCCGAAGGCTTGACAGGTTTCGAGGGCTTCCTCAGAGCCAACTTAGTCGGGGAGCTCTCAGGCTTTAATAAGCCCCTCGATATTAATTTATTTCTGCGCTCCTGCAGGACTCTCGGGCTGAGTGAGAGTAAGAGTCCTGCAGGTGCAGAGGTCCCAGGGAGTAAACACAAGAAGTGTGACCGTCTGTCAGAGACATCTTCTGACAGCACGAGTCGCACTTCTTGAAGCCTGAGACCTTTGTGTCCTTCGAGGAAACACAAGTTGACAAGAAAAACACAGACACACACACACACACACACACACACACACACACACACACACACACACACACACACACACACACACACACACACAAATAACACCCAATCCAATAATCTAAACTAAACAGGGATACAACACACTCAAACAGACACAAAAATCCCTGACAGGAAAATTTAGGAAAGGGGAAGGCCTAAGGCCTAACCTAGGGAAGGGGATAAATAACCCGAAAAAAAGGGAACACTAACGGGAATAGGGTTAAAATAAACGTTAAGGTTCACAAAACAACTAAGGTTATGAAAATTAAAAGGGGTGAGACTAAAAGTCTTATTATTAAGAAAACTTACCTAGAGCTGGTAAAAGAGGCACCTCGTAAGCGAAGCAGCAAACGAGATCTGGGTAGTCTCCGCCTTGCATCATGGGATATAGGGTTGCCTCGAGCTGGTAAAATTAGCTCTCGAGCTTAGCAAGTGCCGAGTCGGAGCTGAGGATCGGCTCCAAACCCATCCAGCAAGAATGAAGGTGAGATTGACAACTTAACATCCTATTTTCAGCAGAGGCCCAGGGAGAAATGCTCCAGATGCATGTCTTTGGAATGTGGGAGGAAACCCACGCGAACACAGGGAGAACATGCAAACTCTGCACAGAAGGTACCCCAGATGAGAATCTAACTGGAGAACATCTTGCTGTGAGGTGACAACATTAACCGCTCCACCACTGTGCCGCCCAAATATATCCTAGAATTTAACCTATTTATTGTCTTGACACCATTGATGGATCTCCTACTGTCTCTAAAGAACAAGACACCAAGATAGCCTTGATTTACTTCAAAGAATGATTAAATTTAAACACATCAGGAGAACAGGGAATAAGGATGGCTACAAATCTTATTTAGTAATTCTTGATAATGGCTTTTAGAAATAAGGTCTTACAGAAGGTTGCGTTTTTCTTTCTCCTTTAAAGATGAAACTAGCAACAGAAATACCTCTGTATTAATAGTCCATACCTTGTCATGCTTTTTGAGAAGCTGGTGCCTCTGAAGGAAGTACTGTTCTTTAAGCTGTTGCTTCCATAGCTGATGCATTTCTTGCAGATGGTGTTCCTCTAGTTCCCACAATGTACCTTCACGTTCTGATGGATAATAAAAAGAGGGGAAAAAGAGACATGTCACCATTATATTCTTGTTGACACAATGAAAAGCAAAAGGAAAATATTTCAGTCAAACCACACTCTGAGAAACATGGATAAAATGTCAGTAAATTGAAATGAAACAATATGATAAAATCCACAGAAAGTATAACGCAGAGGATTGTGATTAGGTCTCAATGTGAATTTTTAATACCCATGTCTCAAACACAAAGCTCGTTATGATTACATTCCCCATCATAATCCTTTACATTATGCTCATCTAACATGCTCAATCAGAATTGTTTGCAGTACATGACATGCAGTCTCAGCTGCTTAGATATACTACTAGATACAGAAAAAAAAGTGGGACTATGAAATCTTTTACAGCTTTGAAATCTGTGAAACAAAGTGCTGCCACTCAGCCTGCAGCCATGAGCTAAGTGCATCTCTGAAGGGCTAACAAGCTTTAAAATTTGCTAAACACTTCAATCTGCCTTTTTGTGTGACAACAAGAAGCATCTTACAGCTTCTCGCCACTAGTCTCATGTAGGCCAACATGTATGCTCTGGAAAAAAGACTAGGTCATAACAGCTGAAAGCCAGGCATAACAAATATCTGTACTGACATCAGGGTACTACGCTACACTGCTTCGCTCAGTGAGACATTCCTCCTGACCTGTCACTGAACTATTGTATTACATACTGGACAAGGAACTAACCACTCCACATTACACAACAGCTTGCTCTTGAAAAACCAATTAATCTTAGTCTCGCTCCAACAGTGGCACTTTCAGGTCAGTGTCTGATAGTAAAAGACTACAAAACATGTGCGTGGCAGTAAAACTCGATGCTAAAATGGATAACAGTCAGCATTATGGTTATACATTTTGCTATCAGTGAAACAGTAGAAATGCATACATATTTTAATTACAAAAAGAAAGCTTACTTACTGTAACCCATTCCTTCTGTATGTAGAATTATCCACTGGCCAGCTGTGACACAACACTGGCAATTTACTGTTTTAAATTAGCAACCACGATTTCTAATTTATGCTGTCTTCAGCACTCCAACAAGGGATTAAGCAGCAGACTTGTTACTATTGGCTGATTAAGAAAATAAAGCATCTGAGTATAATTATGCTATGGAGGTGGATTGATGGTACTCACCAACATCTCGTCTCAATTCAACCCACTCCCCATAAACCACAAACCCCTGTTGTCTGTGGGCAGCTTAAATTATGCATTGTTTGTTTGTTTGTGTCTTTCGGCTTTTCCCGGTTAGGGGTCGCCACAGCAGAGCTCCGGTCCGCTAATGATTGGTAGTTGATTTTTACGTGCCGAGTTACCAGCCCTGATGCACAACCTTCAACGAAGGTACGCCCATTCATTCATGCATGTTTCCATGCAGAAGATGCTCTAGCTGAGAAACGAACCAGACAGCATCTTACTGTGAGGGGACAAAGCTACCACATACTCTGGAAAAATTCAGAAACCTACAGGTTCCAAGGGAAAGCCAGAGCACCTAGTAAGACAATCACATCATGTGGGGATGGCCACGACTGGTGAAAAGAGGAGAAACCACAGCAGCTGCAGCCTATTTGGGAAAATATTTTTTTTAAATAAAATAGTAAATAAAAACACATTAGGTTTGCAGTAATCCAATACACCCCATGCACATCAGCTGCATTTCAAGCTTTCTTTGTTCAACATACACACTTTTTTTTTTTGCAGTAAATTTACAACTAAAAACATCTCCTCTTTAAAAGAATCCCTTTCACGGAATCAGAACTTTGGACTTTACATGCCAGTAGGCAGAATTAAATTATTTTAGATCATTGTGCACAACAGTATTCAGTGAACAGCTCTACCAGATGAACCCAAGGAGATCCTCAATATTCACTTTACTTCTGTTAGAGGGCACACTGTTAGATAGGTTTCAAGGTAACACCTACATTTAGAGATTTCTCTCCAAATTGAAGCACCAAGAAATGTGAATACCTTAAAGCCACAAACAAACACACCTCCCCTCTACAGTCTTTCTATTTTAATGTAAAAATTAATTGCCCCTTTACAAGCTGTCTGCACCAAAACTGTCTTGAAAAATACCTCCTTAGTTCAGACTACCTTGCACCAATGCAAAGCACTAATGTCCGATTATAAAATAACAAAAACAAAATAAAGCACAACTAGAAGCTAGTCACACCAAATGTATGTACCACCCTCAACTGGCTCAGTATGTTTATAGATAAATCTACTACAAAGACAGTGAACTGACTTTTTAAAGGCGTATCATACTCTTTCTATTTTTTTTTTTTTTTTTAATTTTAAAACCTATCTCATGGGGCCTGGCTAGCCCTGAAGACACTTTGCAGATAAACCTATTGTTGCATTCAGTTTTGACATTGCCCCACAGTTTCATCATCACTTGTTCATAACAGTCGACAAGTGCAAAGCATCATCATCATCACAATTAGATCATTTTGCCCTGTGAATCCTAATTGTCTGGTACTCTAGGAGAGCCCTCAGTAACAGCAAGTTGGAATTCACAGCACAAGATGAGTAAGTGCAAATGTTACACACTGCTCTCACAAAGCATTACAGCACAGATTGTGACATGCAGATATGCAGCAACATCAAAACTGAATTTTACAAGCAGGATGTATTCAGGGGTACTCAAACACCTAGAAATGAAAGTTATGTACTTATCATAACAATAGTTCAGTGGGTGTGAGTTCATTTTCCAGCTCCCAAAACGACTAAAGACGCTGATGTTATAACCTCTAAGCACTCTAAACATTTCCAGGTTGTTTAGTACGTCTTCCTTACCCCCATGACTCAATGTGTAGTTCTCCTTCGCCAGATCTGAAGAAGTTGCACTCCTTCTTCTTCTTTCGGCTTTTCCCGGTTAGGGGTCGCCACAGTGGATCATCTGTCCGCTCATGATTGGCAGTGGTGTTTTATGGTGTCGAGTTGCCAGCCCAGCACCCAACCTTCCACAGAAGGCACACACACGCAGGGCCAATTTAGAGTGTCCAATCCACCTACTGCATGTCTTTGGGATGTGGGAGGAAACGGAGCACCCGGAGGAAACCCACGCGACCACAGGGAGGACATGCAGACTCTGCACAGAAGGCACCCCAGCCGAGAATCGAACCAGAGAACCTTTTGCTGTGAGACTGCAACGCTAACTGCTGCACCACCGTGGCCGCCCATCTGAAGAAGTTACACTACAGAAAAAAAATCATATACATTTAAAACATACAAGACTATTTCAGTCACTGTGATGTAAGGTGGCCAGGATCATTAAGTAGGATGCATCTACTTCGACAGATCTATCATTATGGAAAATACATAACTGTAACACGTGATAGGAGTGAGTCCATCTTTTGTAACTCAAAGAAGACAGCCCCCAGTATACTTATACTGGGTGGATACTTAGGTGAATATATCCTTGATAATGGTGTCCCTCAATGTATAATCTTACCTTAAGCATCAAGACATATACAGCTTAGGTTTGGTAAAAGGTATTCTTTGATGACCACATAGCTGCTGCACAGATGTCACAGTGAGCTGCTTTTTAATAAAAGCTAATACAACAGAAACTTTTGAACAAGAAGAAGAAAAGCAATACGGCTCACAGGCGTACCAGAACTTTTATTGAGTACTTTTGTCTGCTTTACAGCTTGACTTCCTCAGAATACAATCCACTTTAACTTCATTTCTATTTAAATACACACTCAATCACATGTCCTTAATTAACACTCAATTGATTCCTTAAAAACATACAAACATCTAAAAATATGTTGAATTATCTAAACAAAATATATTAAAAGAAAATGAAAATATATATACACACACACTCTTGTGAATAAATCTTATGCAAGGAAAGGGAGACTTGTATAAAATTAAACGTTTTATAGCCTATAAACAATGTTTTAACTAATATTCAAATCTATTTGCCTCTAAAGCTCACTTGAAATTCTACCAGTCTGGTAGAATGGGCTAGTTGAAATTAATAAAACCTAATACTAAGACTTAAAGACAAAACTAGTTTATAAATGTTAACGTTTTATAACAAAAAATACACATTATATATGAAAATCTGCCTTCAGCTTTAAGTAGCTGGAAATAGAGATGGTTTCATTAAGCCCTGGGGGGGTTTGTGGCATTACATTTAAGCTGCCACATTAATTCTCTATATTCTAAGTAGGTGTTCTATGGACCCCCCCCCCCCCGTCTCTGTGTTGCACTTGTTCAAGGGCACTAAATTTAAATGTGTGTCCAGGAAAATCTTTAACATGCTTGCTTAATGCATTTTTTAGGTTAACCTTCTGGATGTCATATAGGTGTTGATAAATCAGCTTATTGAAACTATTGATTGTTTTTCCTATGTAAAAACAATAGCAATTCTGATAAATTGCAATATAAACTAGCTGTTTACTCAAACAGTTAAGTCTATGTTTTTCAGTTACTTTTCCAAAACCCCTTATGTATAGAAACTCATTCTCCAAAATATGTGGGTATTGGTTACAATGCCCACATTTACCCATTTTTCCTTTTCTATCAGTCCCAAAGTTTGTTTCAAGCAAATTTTTAAAAGCTCATCCTTTTTGTACACCACTATTTGGTAATCTCCTAATGTTTCTTTATAGTGGTGTTCAATATCAAACAATACCCAGTTTTGTTGTAATATATCTTTAATCATACCAAAATGGGGTGTAAAAGTAAGTATCATAGGATACCAAGAAAATGCAAACCAAACGAAAACACAAAAATGAGCTGGATTCAACACCCAATACAGAAGCTTTATTCCAAATATCTTGAGCAACACGCTTTCGGAAGGTGCAATGACCCTCCTTCCTCAGAAGACAAAAAACAATGAACACCATTTTACAAGCATTTAAATAAGTCTTCTAATTGATCTTTAACAGCAGGATAAGTGTTAATTAAATCAAGCACACCTAAAAACCTATTAATGAAGCTAGCACAACCACTGATAACCACAGTTATAGGCTGTAGAGGAATGGAAAAGAGACACAACTAAATGCTGCAGAGAAATAGGGGAAATAAGGTGAGGGATGGAAACATTCCACTTCATTTTACATTAAAAATACCCAGGATATCCAATTAATAGAAAAATTATTCAAAAGTTAAAAAGATTGGGTAACTTAGCATAACATAATATGAAAAATCATAAAATTCAGATAAAATCCCTTAATTTTATACGAATAATTATAAATGTGTTAACACTTTAAAACTTTATACAATACTAAAAAATCATTGTTCAAATACTAAAATACATATATAGCTGATAACCAATATTAAAATAGCTGAAAACAGCATATTGAAACAACAAATCAACGCACATATATTTTATCTTCTTAGGGCTAGATGCTTAAGGAGACATGCTATAGACACATGATCATTAAGCCCAGGATGGAAATATGATGCCGTACGAATTTGCCAGCATAACTCTTCAATTTCAAGTTGCGTTTGCCAAAGGCCACCTCGATTGTCCTGAGTAATGTGTTTCAAGATCGTGAATTTAAAAAAATGGTCATGATGTGTCATAACATGTTTGGCTAAAGCATTAGACTGGTCTTGTTTGGTTATGGCATATTGATGCTCATATATGCATTTCTTGAGTTTTCGCTCAGTTTTGCCTATATAATAGGCAGAACAAATTTGACATAGGGCGGCATATACCACCCCATGAGTGTGACAGTTGGCTTTTACCTTAATGTTATACAAAAAGCTGCCTAACTTAACTCATGAATCAGTGCAGATAAACTTGCACTGGTTGCAACTCCCACATTTATTTATACCAGTGCCAGTGTGGGGGCTTTCTTTTAACCTTGGTTCTAAAAGGGTTTTGAGACTTTTACCCTTCCTGAACGTGATCAGAGGCTTATCACCTAATTTATTGAAAATTCCAAAATCATCTTTGATAAATGCCCAATTTTTATTTAAAATGAATAATTGTGTTCATTGTTTTTTGTCTTCTGAGGAAGGAGGGTCATTGCACCTTCCGAAAGCGTGTTGCTCAAGATATTTGGAATAAAGCTTCTGTATTGGGTGTTGAATCCATTTTTGTGTTATCATAGGATGCTGATGTACCACTACATCTTTTGGGATCGATGAATCAATAATTCCACTGATGATACTAGTGTGTAAAACTTTGGAAAATATGTTGTCAGCGAAGGGGATATCCGCCTCACATTCTTAAACCTGTATTACAGGAAGTTATAACAAAAAGAAAGGAAGGTCACTTTGTACCTTTGCTGGGAGGATCACACACTAGTAATATCAATGGAATTATTGATTCATCGATCCCAAAAGATGTAGAGGTACATCAATATCCTATGATACTTACTTTTACATCCCATTTTGGTGTGATTAAAGATATACTACAACAAAATTGGGTATTGTTTGATATTGAACACCACTATAAATTAAAATTAGGTGATTACCCAATAGTGGTGTACAAAAAGGATAGATCTTTTAAAAATTTGCTTGAAACAAACTTTGGGACTGATAAAAATGGGTAAATGTGGGCACTGTAACCAATGCCCACATATTTTGGAGAATTAGTTCATAGGTAGATACTAGGCTATTGGCCCTAGGGCCCATACAAGCCTAGTCAAAAAGGTACCCTGGCTTTCTCCACCCAAGAAAATTATTTTCCTGTGCCCCTGTCAAGCAGAACCACAGAAGTGATCCCAGAGGTGAATTTCCTATTATCCATCTAATCATCAAGATTTTTCTTGAATAGTGTTAATGAGGAGCTCTGTTTGACAAAGTTAGGTAGTCTGTTTCAGAGTATGGGAAGTCTCTGGGACAGGAATCTATCCCTCCAGCATGTTCTGTTTATTGTGGTGATAAGGTTTAGGTCCCTAGAGCGTGTAGTTTGGAGGGATTGGGATTTCTTTTAGTAGAGCATGTCCAACAGCTCTGGGTTTGACATAGCTTTGTATGTTAGGCAGAGATTGCCTCTGAGTAGGCGATATGCGACGGAGTAAAGCTGGAGTTTTTTGAGAAGGTCTGTGTAAGGCATCTGTTTGAGGCCAGTAATCCTCTTTGTGAGGTATTTTTGTGGCCTTTCCAGTTGTTGTAGATGTCTTGTGAGGTACACATCAAAAGGGGCGTTGTACTCTATAATGGGTCTAATGAGTGATGAGTAGAGGGGAACAATGACCTCTTTTTCTGGATGAGAAACCTTTTGTGATGAGGTGTGCCATGTAGAAGGATTTCCTGACCTCTATGGCGATGTGATTATCAAAAGAGAGACTACTGTCCACCTGTGTCCCAAGGTCTCTTATCACACTTTCGGTGTTAAGTAGACTACCGCCTATGTGGTAGTTCATGGGTACAGAGTTTTTACCAAAGGGGATGACAATGCACTTTTTGGCATTGAGCTTGAGACCATGTCTTTGACACCAGGCATCTGTCTCAGTGAGGCCCTTTTGTAGGATGTCCACATCGTCAGGAGTTTCAATTATGGCTCCTAGTTTGCAGTCATCTGCAAATTTAGTTAGCCAAAGACCTTCTGTGTTAGCCTGTACTTCAGAGAAGTAGATACCAAACAAGAGAGGACCCAGGACTGAACCCTGTGGTACTCCACTTGTCACTGGTCTGAAGTCTAATTTGGAGTCTGCTACTTTCATGGTGTGGGTTCTGTCAGTAAGCAGTTGGCAACCCATCTCGTGACATAGGGATTTATACCTAGTTTAGTGAGTTTATCTATAATTCCAGAGTTGGGGATGGTGTTGAACGCCATTCCAGAGTGGGGGATGGTGTTGAATGCCTTAGCGAGATCTAGATAGGCTGTGTGAACGACCTTACCCTCATCTATGGCTTTGGTGACTATTTCAAAGAAGTCTATCAGGTTTTGGAGACATGATCTGCCTTTTACAAACCCAAACTGTGTGGGGTCCAGAGTTTGAAGATCTCCAATGTCTTTGTTTATGAGTTCCATGATGATACGTTCCATAGCCTTGCAGATGAGGCTCATCAGGCTAATAGGGCCATAGTTCCCGGGGTCTGTTGTGGCCCCCCCCCCCTTTGTGGAGTGGGATAACTGTCACGGTGCACCATTCAATGGGCACAAAGTCAGAGGTGAGGCTATGATTGAACATGGCACTTAGGTGGGGTGCCAGTTAATTCTGTAGTTCACGTAGAAGGCAGCCTGGGATGTTGTCAGGTCCCATGGATGCTGTGTTCTTGGCTTTGGAGAGTGAAGTTTTTACCTGTGCAGCCGTGATTACAAGAACTTTGCATTCTTCCGGTATAAAAATGGGCCCTTTAGGGGGTGAGAGGGGGGTAAAGTTAGCAATGAACCTATCTGCCAGGATGTTGGCAATATCAGTTGGTTCTGTATATTTAATGTCATTGTGCTGTAACTCAGAGCAGATCTGAGTGTTGCCATTGAGATTTTTGACATAGCTATAAAATGCGTTGTGGCTGTCTTTAGAATCAGTGGCAATTTTGTTTTCATAACTAGCTTTGGAGGATTTTATGAGGGATCTCAGCTTCTTACTGAGGCTGACCAGGGATTTCCTCCAATCATGGGATTTTACTCTTTTTTGCAACAGTTTCTTTCTTCTGTTGTAGAGTTTATTTATGGCAGAAGACCACCAGATTGGCTTCCTTTTTCTATACAGTTTCTATACATAAGGGGTTTTGGAAAAGTAACTCAAAAACATAGGCTTAAGTGTTTGAGTAAACAGATAGTTTATATTGCGATTTGTCAGAATTGCTATTGTTTTTACATAGGGAAAACAATCAATAGTTTCAATAAGCGAATTTATCAACACCTATATGACATCCAGAAGGTTAACCTAAAAAATGCATTAAGCAAGCATGTTAAAGATTTTCCTGCACACACATTTAAATTTAGTGCCCTTGAACAAGTGCAACACAAAGACGGGGGGGATAGGTGTCCATTGAACACCTACTTAGAATATAGAGAATGAATGTGGCAACTTAAATGTAATGCCTCAAACCCCCCAGGGCTTAATGAAACTGTCTCTATTTCCAGCTATTTAAAGCTGAGAGCAGATTTTTATATATAATGTGTATTTTTTGTTATAAAACGTTAACATTTATAAAATAGTTTTGTTTTAAGTCTTAGTATTAGGCTTTATTAATTTCAACTAGCCCATTTTACCAGACTGGTAGAATTTCAAGTGAGCTTTAGAGGCAAATAGATTTGAATATTATTAGTTAAAACATTGTTTATATGTTATAAAAAACGTTTAATTTTATACAAGTCTCCCTTTCCTTGTATATGATTTATTCACGAGTGTGTGTATATATATTTTCATTTTCTTTAGATAATTCAACATATTTTTAGATGTTTGTATGTTTTTAAGGAATCAGTTGAGTGTTAATTAAGGACATGTGATTGAGTGTGTATTTAAATATAAATGAAGTTAAAGTGGATTGTATTCTGAGGAAGTCAAGCTGTAAAGCAGACGAAAGCGCTCAATAGCCTGTGAGCCGTATTGCTTTTCTTCTTGTTCAAAAGTTTGTGGAGTTTCGTCAGGTTACTGACTGCATTATTAGAGGAAATGTAGGAAAAGTGTAGAGGAGTCCAGCTGGCTACATCATCTCTTGGAAGATCCACAGTAGTGGAACAAGGAACAAAAATCCTTGCATTTGATGTTAATCAGAGATGCAAAAGATCTCAGAAGGGTTGCCCTCATTTTCAAACAAGTTCCTTTGGACCCATAGAGCTGGAAAACCATTCATGGTGTAACAGAAGAGATCTACTCAGTTTTACCACTACAGAATTTGACTCCCCAGGACTACAGATGGCAAACAGAAAAGTGATTGTATATTCCCACAATCTTATACTTTCTCATCACAGGGAACATGTTTCAAGTCATAACCTCCATGTTGCTAATCTGTAAGGTCAAAATTCTTAAATCTAGTATGTTGATGTATAGGAAGAGTTCTGATTATGTCCAGACATGCTGAAGTATCTACCCATTGTAATGTCCCATCTATCCCAGGGCTGATGTTTGCATGCTGACTACTGTCGCAGATAGGAGAACATGGAAGGGGCTGTTTAAGAAGAAATGTTTGGCATTCATCCATAACAACAAATGTCATTTGCTGGTTTGAGATATGATTATAGTATCCCATTGAACTTGGTCGACTTCTTCGAAATAGTCACCAAGGCCATTGATGAGGGAAAGGCAGTCCATACAGCCTACCTTGACCTTGCAAAGGACACAATACCCCACTCGGGTATTGTAGAAAAACTTACCAGCTTAAATGTAAACCCATATGTCACAAGATGGGTTGCAAACTGGCTTAAGGACAGAACCCACAGGGTTAGAGTTGCTGGCGCTGTGTCAGACTCCAAGCGGTCACAAGTGGTGTCCCACAGGGCTCGGTCCTTGGCCCCTATTGTTTGGCATCTACTTCTCAGAAGTACAGGCCAACATGGGAGGACTTTGGCTGACAAAGTTTGCAGATGACTGCAAACTGGGCCATAGTGGAAAGTGCATCGGACACGGATATCCTTCAGAAGGGACTCACGGAAACAGATAGCTGGTGCCAGAGCCATGGCCTGAAGTTAAACGCCAAAAATGTATAGTCATAAAAAACAAGGTAACCCCAAGCTACCATATAGGTGGCAATCCACTAAGCACAGAAGAGGTTATCAGGGACCTGGGGACCCAGGTTGACAGTGGCCTTTCTTTGACACTCACATTGCTAAAGTGGTTAGAAAGACCTTCTACATTGCCCACCTGATCATGAAGGGATTCACATCCAGATCTAGTGAGGTCATTGTTCCTGTACTCTTCACTTAGACCAATGATCCAGTACAATGCCCCATTCGGGATGTATCTCACCCGACATCTGCAGCAATTGGAGAGACCCCAAAAGTTCCTCACCAAAAGGATAAAGGGACTCCAAAATCTGTCATATGCTGCCAGATTGAAGAAACTCCAGCTCTATTCAGTCGCATACCGCCTGCTCAGAGGTGACATGTGCCTGACATACAAGGCCATGTCCAACCCGAATTAATGGACATGCTCCACCTAAAAAATCCAAATCGACGAAAAGCACTAGAGCAAGCAACTTAAACTATACCACGGCTATAAATAGGACCTGCAGGAGGGATAGATTTATCACACCGAGACTCCCTATGCTGTGGAATAAAATCCCGGTCCATGTGAGGCAGAGCACCTCGCTGACTCTGTTCAAGAGAAATCTAGACCTGTGGATGGGAGATCGAGGTTTACCCGAATCATCTCTGGGTCACTGCTGGACAGAGGCACAACAAACTAATGGGCACAGTATTTTTTCATATAAGGGGTGTAAAAAGCAATAATTTAGGCTAGGCTTATAAATGCCTTAGGGCAGATAGCCTAGTATAAACCTATGAACCTATGAACCTATGAACCTATTGAATATACCATTCTCAGATCACTTGAATCAAAAGGTCCACTGAAAATCTTAGACAGCACAGTTGCTTAAAGGGATAAGCTTTAACAATGGCCCAGGTGACCTAAGCTCAATTAGCAGATCAAGTGTCTGAGGCACTGACAGCGAGGGATGAGAGGTGGTGTTCATCTTGGTGTTTTCTATGAGAAGGCATGGTTCCATACAGGGGAGTAGCCCTCAGACATAAAACAGAACAACAAGGTGTGTGTGTGTGTGTGGGGGGGGGGGCGAGACCAAGGGATAGGTCATAAATTAAACCAATTTCCTAGCTGAAACAGTCAATGGCACAAAACCCAGGACACTGCTAAGTCCTGTGTCAGCCCCAGCATTAGAACAGAGGTAGTCTTGGGGGGATGTAAGAGAGGCTCGTAGAACGAGCAATGTATGAGGGCACTTGGGTAAGCTGGAAAGAATGAAGCAGAAGGGGAATCAAAAAAAGGAGTCCGGTGAAGAACTCTCATACAAAACTTTTCATGGGGAATGATGGCAATTGCTGCCACCATGAGACCCAGCATCCTGACCGACAGAAGCTACTGCTGCAAAAAACTGCAGAAGAAAGTCTGGTTTTCCAAGCTGTACCCTTTGATTTTCAGAAAATGACCGTCAGATATACATTCATATGCATACTCGACCTTTAGATATACATTCATATGCATATTTTTGTGTACAGGATCACAATACAGTTTGAATTCCGAATACATTCTTTCCCCATTGTTGTGTGATCTCAGAGTTAATATATACAGGGACATGGGAAGGAATAAGGATAAAGAAGAAATTGTTGCATGCAAAAATCACTGAAAAAACTTGCAAATGTGCCACTTATGAATTTGTTGTTGGGTTAGAACCTTGATAATATTTTCATGATTGTGTGGTCTATCAGTACAGTTCTCAACCATTAGACATACATGCATGAACATACATAACACACAGACACACGTATCACACACACACACATGCGCGCGCTCACACACACACACACACACACACACACACATACATCAGCTCTGATCACTCAGACTTCTGCCAGGACAGATGCACTACACCTCTAACAGATCATTCACCTGAGGTATCACTGCCTCTCTCGTTATCTGATAGAATGCCAATGAGAATATTTCTTGCTGTATACAGTACCTGCAGGGAAGACAGTTCAATATGAATATTGCTGGCTGTACAGTATACAGATTTTGTTCCTGACTATTCTCCAGATCACCAAAGTCTGACTGCAACCCAGCCACTTTTCTATGGGTTACTCGTTGGCACCATCATGCCACAAGAGCTCTAGGTGGTGAAAGCCCAACAGTGTAGCACTTGCATTTAGTACTCTAGGGAGAAATCATGTCAAGCAGACCGCAATACTTACTTCGGATTAGGTTACAAATACATGCACCTGAGGTACACACATGCACTGTCTCTTGCTTTCTAGTCAAAATAGGGAAGGTTCTGACACACACACAAATAAATCATAGCAAGCATTGAGAATTATGGTACCATGGGACAGCCCCATCTTCCATTCTTAACTTGAATTAGTTGTGTTCCCCACCTGAACAGCCTTCCCACCTGGTGTCACTAGCCTAGTGGGGAGGGTGAGACATTTATTCTTGCCTGGTGGAGATGGAGGGTAAGCCATTTCTTCTTGCCTGGTGGAAATGATAGGGGGGGTGTTTCACACAGACTGATACATCACCGTGTGGTGAATATCATAAAATTAAAAAAAAAGTGCTGAAGTTAGAATGACCCACCTCTCAAAAGGTTCTGCTTCCTGTTGAGACATTCACGCTCCCTATCAGAAATCTCACGTCTGTTGTCTGCAACAATTTTCTTCATAGTCATTTCCAAGAACTCCTTCTGTTTTGCCTGAAACTGCTGCTCCTAAATGTACAGAAAGTGAGAATAAGACCAAACCAATGAACACTGGAAAGAGGAGTATATAGTGCTCAAAGTTTAAACATAAAACAGCATTTATAAAGATGGTATCGTTTTTTCTGTGAGACTCTCACCTCTGTTTGTTTTGTGTTTGTAAATTCATTCATTTTCTGCTTCATACTCTCTTTTCTTTGTTGTCTTGGAAGTTTATCTATTTGACTTTTGACCTTGAAGAGATTGATAAAAGTTAAGAATTAACAGGATGAACTTCAGCTTCTCTAACACACTGGAACTTAGACAGCGGTTTCTTGTCCCTAGTAGTGTACTAAATCCCTAAAACAGAGAAGTGCATCAACAGGGACAAAGTGGAACCAATTGGGTGAACAGAACAACTCAACACTGCAATTAATACGCAAAGTATTATGAGATGCATATTTACACATATTGGTTAACATAATGTACCTACTATGTTCAGGACTACACAATGCATCATGGGAAGCAAGAGCTAAAAGGATGTTTAAAAAGAAAAGGAAAAGAATATCAGTGCGGACCAGAAACAACTAGGCAAATTGCAAAATAATTGGGAATACTGAAAGAAATGTGCCTTATATATTTAAAGAATCCTCTTGCACCACATAAAATAGTAACACAATTTTAGACTCCTTTTTCATTAAAACTATGCACTAGTAAGAAAAAAAGCCTTCCCTTGTTCAAGTAAAGTATACAGTGATCCAAAAATAGAGTTGATATATACTTAACATTTTCATTTGCTGTGGCTGCTTGGCTGCACAAACCAGCAAAAATGTCCTACATCCAGGAAGGGATGCAATCAGTCCGACAGAATGATAACATACTGAAATTGCTACAGTCCCAATTTTGAATATCATATTTTTCTGTGGGATCCCTGCACTCACCTTGTGATCAGAAACTCCTAACCTTTAAAATATCTCTATCCTCCGGGGAGGGGAAGAATGAAATCAGAGCCTGCTTTTCCACAAAAAAACAGCTTAATAAAAATATATTAGCTTAAAAAGATAAACCAGAAAGATTTATAAAAATCTAATTTGTCCAGATAAGATACTTATAATATGACAGGCAGAGACTATGGGCTTTAACTCCTGTACCATTGCTAAAGAAATATCTTAGATGACATAAATCAGAGTATGGTGTTTAAATCCCACCATTATTACTAGCCAATATACAAATAACAACTGTCCCTAAGGCTATATGATAAATGTTTAGTGCTGTCTTTGGTAATACTAAGCCCCACCCCCAACACAAAACAGGTATACATTGCACAGCTACAGTTCAGAATTATAATCACTGGTTTACCGGGATTTTACTCATCCAAGACTAAGTCCAGTGCCTTCCAGTGTACTCTTACTAACAGTAAATAAAACAAGAACAAAATTATTTTGCAGACACAGAATGGGGTGGGGATTGAATAGTTAACTCTCTAACACCAATGCCCACCCTTCAAGTTTACAGTATGCTGGCACCAGTTAATCAAAACTAACAAAACAAAAACATACCTTACTGTTTAGACTTAAAATAAACCAACCTTTACTGATTTAAATGGTAGCACTCTGTTCTGTGCAGTCACTTTTCACTGAGCAGATATCACATAACTGCAGGCACACTAATAAAATGCTCAAATCCTTAAGTATAAAATAAACCCTAAGCTACAAACATCTAAAGTTAAATAAAATGCTTTACTTGAAATTTACAAGATAAATGATTGTTTTTCTGAATGCATATACAAAGAGTACGGATGCTGTACAAGGAATTGAAAGCAACACATTCAGACAAACAATGTTAAGGAAAAAAGTTTTAACATCTGAAGGAGAAATTGTTGGCTTCCAGCTAAAAGATGCACTGTACCTTTACTGTCTCTGGTACTTAAAACCAGAGCAGAATTCTCAGAAGCCTTACTGGCAGTGCAATACAGCTTCAGCTACGTCTCCAAGGTTATCTTCCAAAAAGTCTTACAGTAAAGTCTATCTTTTGAATCAGTCAATTTGTTTCCAAGTTCTCAAACAGGACTCTCTAGTCTTTAATTCTAAATTTCTTGCTATCCTGGACAGCCATGCTCCCAAACGTACCATCATAACCAATAATAAAGTAGCACCATGGCTGTCAATGATACTAGACAAAAAATCATATGCAGAAATAAAGCATGGGCCTCCTGGAGAACCACTAAATTCCCAAAAGACCACCATATTTAAACAACTCAGAAATGATACAAGAAGTCCATTATGCTAGACAAAAAAAAAAAAAAATAATACCGCAATCTTCAACAAAAGCACCAAATTCATCCACAAAAATTTTGGTCACGCATAAACAAACTTCTCCACCCAGGACAATCATCTACCCCTACCCCCTTGACTAACCTCCTACAACCTCCGAAAATTGTTGCTAACACCGTCAACACTTTCTTTACAGAAACCGTTCAATCCCTTGCCAACAAACTAGCTTCCAATAGCCCAAGTTCTACCAATCCCACACCCAATAACCCCTGCTTCTTCAAGTTTGAGCCAGTACCAACATCTTTTATTAGGTCACTACTCAAGAAATTGAAACCCGTCACCCTGTCGGCAGACCTACTACCCGTAGAGTACCTCCAAAAAGCCGCTGATAAAACAGCTTACCCCATTTCAATACTAATCAATAGATCTATTCTTGGAGTTTATATCCTTTCTATCTGGAAACTCTCCCACATTATTCCTCTCCATAAAGGGGGTAATTCCACAGAACTCTCAAATTAGAGGCCCATAGCCATCCTGTCACCCCTGGCTAAAATATGGAAAAATGTATCCACAAACAATTCCTAGCCTATCTTAATCTGAACAATCTCCTAGCCCCCTCCCAGCACAGATTTAGATCTTGCCATAGTACAACCTCAGCCCTTCTTTCCTTCTCTCACACAATAAATCAAAACCGTAATACCAACAAGCTCTCTTCAGCCCTCTTCCTAGACCTTTCCAAGGCATTTGACATGGTAAACCACCAGCTACTCTTAGGGACACTAACACACTCTCTATAGATAACCTAGCAATTAGCTGGTTTCATTCCTATCTAAGTGTCAGACAACAAGATGTACTATGGAAAGATAACTTATCGTCCCTATTACCAATCACCCTTGGAGTCCCCCATGCATCTATATTAGCCCCCCTCCTATTCTCCATCTTCATTTATGATCTGCATAAAGTAATCCCAGATGTAACGTGTATACAGTACGCAGATGACTCAACCCTAATCTATGCTGCCACCTCCCCCACAGACTTACAATCTTTATCTCAAAACACCTTCAACAAAGTTGAGAACTGGCTCACTGGTTGCGGTCTACTATTAAACCCAAATAAAACCAAGCTGTTAATCTTCACCCCCACTCATAAGGTCCCTTTTACCATCTCTCACCATAGCATCCAACAATGGTACCATAACTTCCCCAGAACCTAGTACTAAACTGCTAGGAGTAATTATCAACAACCTTAAGTTTGATGCTCACATTGACAAAACTATTAAAACAGTTAATAAGAAACTAGGCTCTTTATACAAGATTGAACTATTCCTAACCCCATCTGCTCGGACTGTGATTGCCCATACCCATTTTTTAATCAACCCTTCTTTATGCCTCACCCACCTTCGCAAACCTAAGCAAATCTGATCTCAATAAACTTACTAGCTGCTACAATAATATTGCCAAATTTGCCACAGGATCAGCATATAGAACACATCATTGTTTAAACCTTAAATCACTAGGCTGGCTAGAACTACCCTACCAACTTCAATATAACCAATTAATAGTTGTTCACAATGTTCTCTACCAACCAGATAGTATACCCATACTGAAAAATATTATCACTCTCTACAGTAAACCTAAAAACACCCCGCTCCTCCAACACAATGCTAGTAGAAACTGTTAAATCCAACAATTCAGCTGGTGAATCACTATTT
This sequence comes from Protopterus annectens, assembly GCF_019279795.1. Lineage (NCBI taxonomy): Eukaryota > Metazoa > Chordata > Ceratodontiformes > Protopteridae > Protopterus > Protopterus annectens. The sequence continues at coordinate 1,137,633,243 of NC_056733.1, read as the reverse complement.
TCCAACTCTGTCGGTAAAACCTAGAACTTACTTCCTGCAGAACTTACTACAGTTCCTTCCTTAACCCAATTCAAAATGTTGTTGTTGTCTTTCGGCTTTCCCGGTTAGAGGTCGCCACAGCGGAACCTCGGTCTGCTAATGATTGGCAGTATATTTTCACGAACGCTGAGGTGCCAGCTTCAACGAAGGCACGCCCATTTACGCATGTCTTTCGAATGCCCACCCAACCGTGGGGAGGACATGCAGACTCCACCCACACAGAAGGCACTCCCCGCACTCCAGCAGAGAATCGAACGGGAGAACTTCTTGTTGTGAGGCAATAACGCTACCACTGCACCACCGCAGAAGTCCTTAACCCAATTCAAAATATCTCTTAAAAAACAAAATGAGCATAAATCAGTTTTTTAGTAAATGTTGTTTGGAGCCGTACGTTGTGGTATCATTGCTTTTTTTTACTCATTTTTGCTGTGGATCTCTTAAAAACACCTAAAAATGCATTGGCTTTGTCCCTGCACAAACCCTGACTAAACTCTACTCAAGTACCAACTAAATATGAAAACCTTAGTACAGGAAGAAACTTTCACTATTACTCTGATTCATTAACTGTCTAGAAAACTGATCATGTCTCTACCTACTGGAAAGTACTAATGTAAGGATGACATCTTGACACAACCATGTACTACTAAAATTTATGAGAACCACTAAAATGTAGGTGTTCTCTTTTAACAGTAAATAATCTCTCAATATTTCATGTGTGTACTCTAGGAAATCTTGTATTATGTTTGTATCTATTGTTGAGCATCTGTCCTTTTTGTAATATTTCACTGTATGTATACATGTAATGTATGTCTGGAGCTTTTCTCCCCAGGCCTCCACTGAAAATGGACCTATATCCAGTCGGACTTTCCCGGTTAACAAATGTAAAATAAAATAAATAAATAAAACAGTCACAGATACATGCTCAAGGGGGAAATTTCAACACTGTCTCTGTAAATAAGGCATTATCATGTGGCCTAACTCTGCATCTCTGTGCAGGATTAATCTCTGCCCCACTGCACACATTTGTAGACAAAGGTTCAGTTTGACTTAACTGCAACACATTTAACAGTCACAAATGCAATTATGTATAATTTTACACATTTTAACATATTCCCTTTTACTGAAAGGGAAAATGTTACAGACAGTGCAGTTTCTGCTGCTTTTACCTTTTAAGCAATTTATATGCATTGTAATTTGGTACCGCTCTAACGTAGCTTGTTCATTTTTCATACATCTTCTTGTTCTCAGTTCATTACAACTTTATTCGCAATTACCACGAGAGCAGAGACAGACAGAAATCATTGCAACAGTAAAATATTTCACATTTTGTCTTATCCACCAGCAGTTTTCCCTAATATGGATGGATTTTTCCAGTACTGACCGTTTCCTGTGAGGACCAGTGCAGGGCTCAAACTTTAAAGTTGCTGAAACAGACATCCCAAGACGCTCACGTAACAGCCCCACTTATTCTTTGTTGTCTTCAGATTTTCAAGTCAAAATGCCTCACATGGAGGTATGTTTGCAATACAGACTGTGCAGTGCTGAAACCAGTGTTTTTGTAGCCAAAACAAATGGAAGTGAAAAACACTTGCAACATTATAAAATCATAACAGTAACTAAATACAAGTTCCCAAACAGGAAAAAGGCACAAGGGAAGCTTTACTGTTACAGTCATTATCTCTTCCTGGAAATCTAATTTTAGATTATGCTGATGTACCCTATATAACTATGCTGTCTTCTTCAAGGATAGACAACGTAACAATACAGTATACCTGTGTAGAATCCCATTCACTACCTAGCTACCCTTGAGAGTTGGATAATTACAGGACCCTCAGCAGCATATCACTAGCAAAACCAGTCGTATAACTGGAATGTTCTCTGCAAATGTGTGAAGAGTTGTTCACATGACAGCTTTAAAGTACCATGTGCAGAAGCATTTCTATGGTAATCTGTCACACTGGAAGAACACAGCCAAATAGTGTCTTATAGTACTAGTTTTAATGTACTTTTTATAACAAAAGGCAATACAGTGAGCCAAGCCACGTCAGTAATGTTTGTTTTGTAACAGGTAGGCCTTTAATTCATCTCCTATCGAGAATGACACACAGAGATGATTAGTTTTCCAGAGGACATGGGTTCTAATGGCATACTTATCTTGAATGTTGATGCAAATTCAGTATATGCAGGAGATGCTCCCCCTTTGTTTACAAAGCCTGAAAAACTACAAGTTAAGTAGAACAACTGAGAAAAACAGATAAAACCTTGGGCATGAAATAAGAAGAAACAATCAAACACAATGAACATAAGGTGACTAGCACACCATAGCTTATAACTCTAAAGTCCTTCTCCCTGAGGTTACAGAGATCAGAAAGTGTTTTTTTCAAAACAGGTACACAATTTACTTTGTCAGTTTGTTCAAATAATGTTAGAGTCAAGTCCCAGGAAGGAGGCAGATGCTTTTTTATGGAACTGGACAGCTCAGTGGGTATAAGTCCTTCATGACAGTTCAAGACAGATATTCCTCAATTCATTAACTGTGACCACCTTGGGTTTTCTGACTTCCTTTAGGACATTTTGGACTTGGAAAAGGAGTCACTGTTAAGTATTAAGAATCTATCCACTAAGCTGACATACTCACTGTCTTGATAAGGAATGTAGTACTTTTCCCTGTTGCTGGTAAGTACGCACCTGTATAAAGGCAAAGTCATGAGAGAGTGGCTTTGTTTGTCAACACAGACTATAGTGGTACTCCTGGACATTTGGGAGTTATAACCATAAGGTTGCCTTTACTCTGTTCCCCTTGCAAAGTGTTCTCTGTATCAATGAAAATGAATGAAAGGCAAGTCTATCTTGAGAAGACTGAGATATATGGCAAAGGTGTCTACATTTTGGTCCATATACCCATATGACCATTAAGTTTCCTCCCTCAGCTACTCAATGAGACCCATGTGTTTCCCCTAAGCCTGCCGTCTCTTTCATCCCAGTAATGGGCAATGGCCAAGTGCCAAGTGTGTCTCCATCATCTGCTGTGAAATTCAGGTTTTTTCTTTATGCATCTGTGTTCCACTACCACTGCTGTGACTTGTGCTTTAGTACATGCATTGCAGTGTACATATGTAGATTTTAGTGTTGCAGTATAGTGCACTGCAACAGCAAATGCAATCACTATGGTCCACCCCATGGAACCACCACAGCCCCTCCCATCAAGGTGTGCAAGTTAACATCTCACTTCCCACCTTCTCCATGTCAACTCCTTCAATGGACAAATTGTTAATCAAAGACATGGGTTTATCTTAATCCAATAAGCTAGCACAGCAAAATGGTCCACATCTAAACAATGTCTCAAAAGGTCTGTGAATCCACTTTATTTGTGAGCCACATATAACTACCTGCTGAATAAATTTGTAAGTTGGTTTTGTAGTCCTAGGACATGTTGAGATGAGTGGTGAAGGCTGTATTGAATGGTCCAGTGCTAAAGACCTCTCGCTTTCCAGAATAGGAAACATTTCACTCATCTCTGCTTGTTCATGTACCACATAATGGTGTTGTCTTTACTGACTTGCAAGAGACTAGGAAGGAGGTTGCCCTGAAAAGCTGTCAAAATTCTGTACAGTTTTCAGTGTGATGTGTACAGAAACATTGTTTTAGGGACCGCCTGACTAGTACCAACAGAGTATGGTGTGAGGGGTGCCTAATGAAATTCCAAGCAACTATAACTCTGATCCCCACAATAACAGAACTGCAAGAGCAAATGCATGGGAACATAGGCCAATTTTGAGAAGATAACCCTGGGGAGAAGTAAGGAGGGGCACAGCCCCAACTTTCAAAAGGGTTTAACTGGGGGGGGGGGTCAAATCCTTCCTGCAAAAAAACAGCAAATTTCACAATTTGCACTTTAAGAAAAAAATGGACGTTTTTGTCAGAATTCCAAAACAAGTGCTTTTCAATCTTGTATTTGTAATACGTAAACAAAAGTAGGAAACCCAAAATGTTAACTACAGAGTTAATGGAGGAGGAGACTGGTATATTCCTTCGGTCAGAATGTGAGGGTCCTGCCACTATTCCCTTTCTACAAGCTAAGGAAGGAGAATTGTATTCTCTAGATAAACAGATGCCTGTCTGCCTGACATTCCAGAGGTTCCACTGTGGCACTCTCATGGGGAGCCTTGTATGAGGAACCAAGAGAATGCAGGTATGCACATATTCCAGGGGTCTTCAATACTGATTCATTGCAAATGTCTTCTTTGTCACTTTATTCTGTAATTCTGTTTTATCTTTTTCTCTTAGATAAAGAATCACATTATCTACATAGTGTACAGCGACACACAGAATAGTTTCTGAAGTCGAAACAGGCAGAGATGAGATCTTATAGTTTACTGTGACTTTAAAGATCTGATCAAAAAACTGCTAGAATGATATAATGTTGCAAAGCTCTTGTGGATTGGCTACTAGTGGGCAACTGTCCAAATAAAATATGATTATGCCTTGTCTCCTACGAAGTACAAACTATGGAGCTAACACTCTGACACAAAAGGCCTTTGAATGTGAGCGGTACAATTTTCTAGAAAATATCTGATAAATATTCTGAGGAATAATCCAATTGGAAGAACAGAAATCCAAAAAGATGATTAGCTACCTAAAATATTGTAGCACTGTGGTATTACTGTCAAACTTGGGTAAGTGTCTTCCATGTCCAGATTTGCTGCATATGATTTACTTCTATGCAGGGCAGCAATGTTTGTGGGCTACCATCCTGAGTTTCTTTGTTTGCATAAACATTTTCAAGTCTAAAAAATCTACTTTTGGCATGAAACGCATTGTTCTTTTTGGGGACCAGAATGGGAGGAACTTTGCATACTGCTTTCAGAAACAAATGTTACAGGAAGATGCCTTCCTGATGTAAAGGAGGATTAATGGGAGGATGAAACAGCATGCTGGCACCTGGCACCTTGGGCTGACATTTCTCTTTATATTTAGAACATTAAGCTTAACTTTTTTCCAATTTGTGTAGCTTTTTAAGTGAAAGTGAGGCTTCTTAAATTCATGTTTTTTTTTTCTTTTTTGAAGTTTACAGTTCTTAAAATTAGCACAGTTATGAAAATTATGCAGTCCTCAAGAAGAAACACCCAGTCCAAAGAAGTCACTAGAGCTACATGTTTACAGGACAAATACTCACCAATTCTACTGGGGAAAGTTTTTAATAAAAAATATGAATTTAAAAAGATAAACTAGGTATCAATTTTCTCATAATATGAAAAAACAGTGCATACCAAAGTACTTAAAAACAACAAAGCAGACCAAAATAGGCTGCTCACTACTCAACTGAAAATGCAATCAAGAATAAATGGTCTAGAAATAGCCTAAGGAACAATATATGGAGCAGAGAAACAACATTTATATAGGGCCCTGAATCCAGTCGGCTGTATGCCATTGAATACTTAAATGTACGCACTTGTCAGAAATGCACTTTGCTCTATTAGTCTGTTGTAGGAGGCATCTGCCCATGCCATCATATGCAGTGACCCTGGAACTGACTACAGTCTATTCAGTGGTGCAGTGGTGGAAGCCTCTTGTTACAAGGAAAACAATCCAAAAATTGTGTGGATCAGGCTTTTTGCAACCAACATAGCTTTTGAGAAGAACAGCTTTCAAAGTATTGATATAGGTTGCAAATGCAGGCACAGCGTTAGAGTGCAATGGTACTCGTACCTCTCAACTATCCATATTTTTTGCAGAATGTCCATATTTGTGCCTCATATTTTTGGTCTGTTTCACATAAACTTTGTGGTTTTTTGGCAAATTATTGAGGACTGAAGTTACTAAATAAGAAAGACATATGTTGTTTAGACTTCATTTCCTTTAGAAAAAGCATGGTATTACAAAATGTTTCATTCTAACAACTTTCTAAACTTACAAGAACAAGGTTTCAAATCTGTACCTGTTTTTAGGATGTTTCTATCTCAATTATTTTTGGCTTTGTCCAGATTTATTGTGCTAAGAGTGCTTTATTTGACTTGCTTCTGCCTGACTATTGCTAATCCCTGCATTTGATTTTGAATTGAAGATTTTCATTCAAGGTTTGGTTTCTTCTACTTTTTTTATCTTTCTCTTATATTGAGTTGGTTTTGTTTTAAGTTTTTCGTTCTGTTGGAGTTTTAAGAAGTTGTGGCTAGGGTAAGTTAAAAAAGTTAGAAAATAACTCCTTTGCAGACTGATTGAATAACATCCAGCTAATTAGTGGGAGGAGCTGAGAAACTGCATTCCTCATTTAACTAGAAATATTTGGTGGCATCTTTATTTAGTTGGAATGATTATTTGACTTGCTTCTGCCTGACTATTGCTGATCGCTGGCTTCACTTGGTGGCTTTTGAGTTTGCCTGCCCCAACTATTAATCTGATTTTGGACACTCCTCTCAGCCCCATCTCATCAGCTCATTCTACTGAGTACAGAGAGATCAGATGTGAAGGCCCACCCCTTACTGTTAAACTTGAATTATCTTCTGTTTCTTCCCTTCCCACTTACTTAAAATGCACTTTATTCAGCTGCTTTTACTATATTTGTGCTTCTTCCTACTTCATTACTTTATTTTGCTTCTTGCTGCTTGTTCTTAAAAGTGTTCAGTTGCATTTATTCTGCTGCATTTATTACTGCTTGTTAGTAGCCTGATTCAATTGTAATTGTTATGCTAAGCTTCTTAGTTTTGATTTAAGGACCTGGGCTTCAAAATTAGTTATCTTACATAAGGAAGGTTTGTGGTCTAGACTCTTGCAGCAGAAGTAGCTTACATCTTTCAAAGTTGGGAATTGCTGGTTGTAGGCTTATTGTGTCTTACTCAAAGCGTCTTAGTTCTGGTTTAAGTGCTTGGGCTTCTGGCCAGTTATTTTATATTAAGAAGGTTTGTGGTCTTCACTTGCGGGAGGAAAGGGTAGTCTCCGCGCTTCTGAGCTTTGAATTTCTGGTTGATGGCTTATTGTGCCTGTTATTCTAAGTGTCTTTGTTCTGGTTTATGCTCAATTAACTGGAGCTGCTCTGTGTTTGGTGTCCCTTGCTAGAGGTCTAGAGTGTTTCTGTTTGAATCCATGCCATCCAAAGCTAAGAACAATAAATTAAGTGTATTTTGAGTTTGATCTGCACTTTTTAATCTGTATTTTACTGTTTTACTACATCAATTTGTCCCTTTTTTACTGTTTTTACTGTTTGTGCCTGCTTATTACCTGCACTTATCTTGCAATGAAATATTGCTAAGTTAGCACAGACTAGATCCAGACTTGCCAAATCTAGCCTGTTTTTCATACACTTGAATTCAAATCTAGCCATCTTACGTTAAGGGCCCCCCTACACTCTTGTGGCTGAAGAGTGTGGATATAGCCTTGTCTGAGCTGGGAATTGCTGGAGGAAGGATCATTGTGTGATTTCTTATCAGTAGCCTAGTTAATACTGTTTAATTTCTCCTGTATATAAGCCTCAATTTTTTCCCTATACACCAGTCAGTGAAACCCTCCCAGGTTCCCTGCTGCTCTGTGGGCAACACAGCTGTGTAATTCAGCACTGCAGGCAACTCAGCTTTGTAGTGAACACCATTGCCCCACTTTCCATCCCTGATCTTCTATAGAATATGTCCCCAGTCAGAAATTAGTACTTAATAATTACCTGCTACTATGGACAGTCAGTTTCCCAACATCTCTCCAGCCAGTCTGATTGACATGGGCATCCTGTGGCAATGTAGCAATTGCCTCAAATATACTGACAACCACTTACTCCTAAAGCAAACAAATACAGTATCTGAAAGATGCAACTTTACCATGAAACTAGAATCAGTCCTCTTATGTAACAATAAACAAGACATCAAACAGGTTGTCAGCTCACACACACCTCTCAACTCGCACAAGAAAAGGTCAAGACACATAAACCCACATATGCGGAGGTATTCACTAACAGCCTACTAAAATACCAGAGACCTCCCAAGCGCAAACAACCTACACATACTGGTACACAAACAAAATCCATCACTCTACATAACACACACATCAGTGTATCAATAATTAAGCCCCTAAGACAAAACATGTCAAAACCTAATGTTCTAGTCATAGGTGACTCAAGAGTGAGACACAGTGTTCCCCTAAATAGGATGGACAAGGAGACGGTCACGTTCAGCTGCCTGTCAGGTGCCAGGATTCATCAAATCATGCACACACACACGTCACTCAGCAAAAATTACCATTATAACTCTGTCATAGCATATGTTGGAGTGAATGACTTGAGATGTACCTCTCTGGACTACATGAAAAGACATGGCTGAACTCTCAGATTATGTGTCCCAGGCAGGTATGTCCCTAACCCTAAACAGCATTCTACCTTCACCTAGGATGATGCCACAGTACAAACAAAAAATGATTGATTTCAATAACTGTCTTAGTTTCTAGTGTCACTCCAGGGGGATCCAGTATCTGGCAGCCTGGGAAGACATGGTCAATAGACCATGCTGCTTTGTCAGAGATGGCCTTCACCTATCTCCTCAAGGCTTTTGGATACTGACAAAGACACTTGCCTCCCCCATAATGCCTTTTTTAGGCAATGTCAAAACAACAAAAATTCCAACATAAAGAAATCCACTATAGACAAACTCAAGGTCATGCTGCTTAATGCTAGGAGCCTAAACAGTAAACTGCACTCCCTGGAAGCACTCCTTACGTTGGAAAATGCTGATGTCTGTGCAGTCACACAGACTTGGTTCTAGGCAGCACAGAGAAACCCGGCCATACAAGGATACAATGCCTTTCACAAGTTCAGACCTCAAAACGAGCATGAAAGAGCCAAAGGTGTATCCATATTCGTTAAATCCAAATACACCTTGAGACTGGCAAAACTGTATGATTCACTTGAGCTACTCCAGGTACAAATAATTACACACAAAATGCCCTACCACATCATCGCTAGCTACAGGTCCCCCACCATGAACCAGGAGAAGCACATTACCTACCTGGACTTGGTAGAGTCACACAGTATACAGCCAAACACCTTGGTCATGGGAGATTTCAATTATCCTTTCATTGACTGGGCGACTTACATGAGCACAAACACGATCACTCTGAGGTTCCTGAATTTTATTAATTAAAATGACCTGGAACAGTTGGTATGCAACCCCACAAGGGTTTCAAATGTCCTAGACCTAGTTCTCACCATCAGGAGGCTCACTACATTATCCCCTGTGTGTTGCCCTGCCTGGTAAGGTCAGACCATAAATCAATCTCTTTTGAAATAAAGGTCAGACCTGACAATCCTACAGAAGCAAAAAAAAAAACCTGAAAAATTTCTCCAAAGCATCCTACAGCCTACTAAGTGATGGTATAAAAAGTTTCAAAGCCCCTGCTAACACAGCCAACACTGACTCCTATGTAGAAGAGTATACATATGCCCTATATAGCCACTTAAACAAATGTATTGACTCAGCTGTACTTGACAGGACTAAAACCTGGTCCTCAAAAAAAAAATAAATAAATAAAAAACAAGCCACCCTGGTGGACTGTAAGTATAAATAAGTTACATAATAAAAGAAAGAAACTGATATCTAAGCACAAGAGGGAAGTTACTCAACAGAGGAAAAATACCCTCCACAGCATGAACAAGCAAATCAGATATCTTGTAAAGTCCTCTAAGGCTAGTTACAACACTAAATTAGCATCCCTAGCTAAAGACAACCATAAGGCATTCATTATATAAGTTTGAAACCTAAAATGGAATGCCAAGCTGTGTGCCAAACTTATAGTGGACGGTATCACTCACACTGAACTTGAGGAAAATGCCAACATGCTCGCTGACGCAATTGGTAATAACATCATCCCCTATCCCTACCTGCCATACACCAAAGCATTCCTGACACCAGTCATCTACCGAGCATCTCCAAAGAAGACGTCATACAAGACCTCTCCAAGGCCAAAAACATGGCCTCTATGGGACCAGATAACATCCCAGGTTGCGTACTAAACAATTTAAAACAAGACCTCGTGGAACCACTTGGCACTCTCTTTAACCATACCCTGAGCACAGGCTTTGTTGCGGCAGAGTGGAGAACGTACAGTTGACAACACTTACCATAAATGTAGATATTCGAGTGTATTCACTGTTGCAGTCATCACACTTTGGTTATCTGCCTGCAGGTAACCCTCGGTCGGCCCAAATACCAGAGACTTAGTATTTCTGCATCGGATGCTGTCGCTCCAAGACTGACGTCAGGTCGTCAGGGGTATAAAAACAGGCAACTGATGCCATTACATCAGTTTTTCTTGCCCCAAATGACAGGAGCCCCCCAAATAGGGAGCTAAGTTATGGTGGGGAAAACACCACCATTAAAAAGTAAATACCAATAGTAATAGCCATAGAGAGGAGAGAGACAGAGAGAAAACCAAAGGGTTGGAGGGAGGGAAACCAGGACTGCAACAGTGAATACATTCGAACATGTACATTTATAGTAAGTGTACACAACTGTACTATGTTCTTCGTGTTTTGCTGTTGCAGTCATCACACTTGGGTGGATTCCAAAAGCTGAGGAAGGGCGGAGGCAGTCAAGAAGAATAAGGGCTGGCTAGTAAGCCTTGCAAGACTGCTGTAGCAAAACCTTCCCTGGATTTGGAAAAGATAGGCAGGTGGTAATGCTTGGTGAAGGTGGGTACAGAACTCCAGGTAGCAGCTTCCAGGAAGTCCATGGTAGGGACTCCCCTGAGAAATGCTGTAGAGGTAGATGTAGCCCTACTGGAATGTGTTCTGACCCCGAGGGGTTGGTTTCCAATGGTGCTTGTAGCAGAAATGGATGCAGTGTGTTATCCATGTGGATATGGTTTGTTTTGAAATGGGCTTGCCCTCTGCCCCTGTTGCAAAGCTGACAAGTAACTGTTCAGATTTTCTGAAGGGTTTAGTCCTATCAAGGTAGAATCTGAGCTGTGAGCTATCTGTGCACGTCTAAGGGGTGCAGGATCCTTTCACCTTTAATTTGAGGATTAGGGAAGAAGGTTGGTAAATGGATGGATTGGTTGAGAGCCACACTGGACATCATTTTAAGCATAAGGGAAGGGTTAGTCCTGAGGGAAACCCTGTCAGCATGGACAATAATGAAGGGTTCCACAGCCATCAGTTCTTGTAGCTCAGGCACTCTTCTAGCTGAAGTGATGGCTAGAAACAAGCCTGTTTTCCAAGAGAGAAATTGTAACTCTGCTGAAGCAGCAAGGTTCAAAGGGGGGAAGCGTGAACTTTTCCAGTACAAAGTTAAGGTCCCAAGCAGGGGTGGGTGCTCTCCTTAGTGGCCTTAAGTTGTTTGTCCTTCTCAGGAACTGTTTGATGAGAGGGTGAGAGAATAGAGGTGGCTCAGTGCTGTAATGAATCGAGATGGCAGAGGCATGGATCTTAATGGAGGAGAAGGATAGGCCTCTGTGGAGTAGTTCTGCTAGTTAATCCAGGATTAGAGGTAAGGAGGGCAGTGCTGTGTCCTCTCCTTTAGACTGAATCCAGGAACAATACCTTTTCCACTTATCAGCATAGGATTTCCTTGAACTGGGTCTTCCGGCTTCAAGAATGACATCCAGCACCTGTTTGCTTAGGGTTGCTAGTGGGGAATTCAAGGAAGCCAGGCTGCAAGGTTTAAGGTTTGCAGTTGTGGATGCAAAATCTGTCCCTCCTGCTGAGAGAGCAGGGTTGGGGACTGGTGTAGGTGCCAGGGTGGCACCGGTCAGGCTGCGGAGGAGTGGGTACCAGTGCTGGTGTGGCCAGTCCAGGGCAATCAGAATTGTCTTTAGCCTGTCTCGTTTTATCTTGAGTAGTACTCTTGAGAGAAAGGGCAGAGGGAGTAAGGCATAGACAGAGCTTTTTCCATTGAAAGGATAGGGCATCCACTTTCCAGGCCCTGCTGTGAGGATTCCTGGTGCAGAATTTGCTGAGCTGGTGGTTGTAGGGGGAGGCAAACAGATCCACCTCTGGGGTCCCCCCATTTCTGAATCAGAAGGTTGAAGGTGCTGGTCTCCAATTTCCACTCATGTGGGTCTAGGAGATTTCTGCTTAAGTCATCTGCCAGTGAGTTTTGTTTGCCTGGCAGGATTTGAGCTTGTAGATGGACTTGGATGTCCAAGACACTGTTCCACAGGGCCATGGCTAACCTGTAGAGAGGGTAGGAATAAGTCCCCCCCTGCTTGTTGATGTACCACATAACTGCGGTGTTGTCTGTTTTTATTAGCAGTTGTCCTGGAAAGAGTAGGAATCTGAAAGCTGTCAGGGCATTCTGTACAGTTGGCATCTCTTTTTGGTTGATGTGCAGCTGAATTTGGCTTGGGCTCCAGTGCCCCTGAATACATATGTCAGCCATGTGACCCCCCCCCCCCCCAAGCATAGTCTGATGCGTCTGTGGTTAGGGTCTGGGTGGTGTGGGGTTGAGTAAATGGCAGTCCCTTGTTGTGGTTGCATGCTTCGACCCACCAAAGGAACTCTGTCCTTAGACAGGGTATGATAGGAATGACTGTTTCCAGGTCCTGAGAATGTTGGCACCCAAAGACTTTTTAAGTACCATTGAAGTTTCCTCATATGCAGTCTTGCATATGGAATAAGTAGAATACATGAAGCCATGAACCCTAGGGCTTGCAGTATTTTTCTTGCAGATAGCTGGGTTCTGGTGGCCATTTGTTTGAAGTAGTCTGTCAGAAAGACTTGCTTTTCTGAAGTGAGGAATGCCATCTGGGAAGTTGTGTTCAAGCTTGCTCCCAGGAATACAACTTTTTGACTGGGTACTAGTTTTGATTTATTTTCGTTGATGGCATACCCAAATGAAGTGAGAAGGTTTTTTACAAATGTCAGGTGCTGCAGGAGCAATTCCTGACTGTCCGCCTGAATCAGGCAGTCGTCCAAGTACGGGTAAGTTTGGATATTTCTCTGCCTGCAGTATGCAATGGCTGGAGCCACGCATTTTGTGAATACTCTGGGCGCAGTACATAATCCAAATGGAAGTGCAGAGAACTGATAGTGCATACATCCTGCCCTGAAACATAGATACTTCTTGCATGACTCCCTTATGGGGATGTGTAGATGGGCTTCTTTTAAGTCTAGGTTGACTAACCAGGTATCCTTGGCTAGCACAGGATGCAGGGTAAGCACTTTGAATTTTGGTACCAACAGGAAGGTGTTGAGAATTGAAAGATCCGGGATGAGAGCCCTCTTTCCTGGGTACCAGGAAGAGTCTGGAGTAGAATCCTTGACCCATCTGTTCTACTGGAACAGGCTGAATAGCTCTGATATTGAGTAGGGGAAGTACTTGGTTTTGAGCCTCTGCCCACTGGTTTGGAGGAAGGTTTGGAAACCTGCTTGGGGTTGGCAGTGAATGGAAATAAAATTTGTAGTCCTTGGATAAAATGTTGAGGACCCACCAGTCCGGAGTGATGGACATCCAGTTTTTTGCACGAAGAGCAAGTTTTCCTCCCAGGGACACGAGCAATTGGGCAGGGTGGGAAAGTGGAGTAAAGAAGTCATTGTGAGCTTTTTCTGCAAGGAAGTGGCTTACCACTCCGTGCTCTAGGGGTAAGGGCACTCCATTGCTTAGATCTCTGCATACCCTGAGACTGTAGTTTGGTTGATCTGTTTCCCCTGGGTCTGGCTTGAGAAGGCCTGGAGGGGGCTGGAAAGGACCAGTGTTTTGAAGGGCAATGCCTACTGAATTTAGGGGGTTGCACTTGTAAGAATTCTTTAACAGTCTGCATAGATTTAGCTTTCTCTTCCATCTTTTTAAGAACCTCTTCTGCTTTGATGCCAAACAGTCCTTATTCAAAGGAGCGTCTAATAATTTTGATTTGATATGGTCTGGCAAGGACTCAGTACAGAAGCAGCGACTGCTGCCCTGCAAGATACTTCTAGGGCATCAAAGCCACACTGCAAAGTATGCTTACTGACTTGGCTTGCAGAGTGCATAAGCTCCTGCAATTCCTTATTTTCTGCAGAGTCTGGAAAAGTTACCACTTTTTGTTTAATGAGTTCCATAATATGTTGCTGGTACTTCAGCTTGTGAAAATGGCAATTCAATGCCCTAATAGCAAGAGTTGCAGAGGTATAAACCTGCTTACCCCATCTGTCCAAAGCTCTGGAATTCCTGTCCGAAGGGGCGGGATTCTTGGCTGTAGTAGCCTTGATACCTTTAGGCCCCTGTGAAATGATCTCTGGGTCAGCAGTAGGATTCTTGAAAAGAAACTTGTGAGCATCAGGCACTATGTAGTACCTGTCTGGTGTCCTAGGGGCAGGAGGTAAAGTGTCAGGAGTAAGACTGGATTCCATAAAGACATCATCCACAACATCCAGGACAGGGGGTATAGCTAAAGGCCTGTGCTGAGGCAACTCTAGAAATTATTGGAGTCTCTTTTTGGACTGAGGATAGTCTTGGCATTCCCAATGGAAATACTCTCTTAAAGTATGCAAGGTTTCACCAAAAGAAAAATCCTCTGGAAGGTGAGGCAGATGGAATGGATTCCTCTGCATCTGAATCCTCATAGGCAGATAAGGGCATGTCTTCATAATCAGAAATCTCAGAGTCATCGGACTCCTGGCCTGTAGAAGCTGAAGAGGACTGGATTCTTTGTCTCTTTGTAGGGGAAGGCTGACTTCCCCTAATCAGCGTTATAAGGTCTTCAGCTATTCTAAGCATTTGTTTTTGTGGCATGGGAGCAAGAGCATGCACTTTGGTCGTCGGTGTTCTAGGCGTACTGCGTACTCTGGGCCTAAGAAACTTGGTAGTCTTGGTTAGAAATGAAGTCGTCAGTTTAATTTGAACATTGGTAGAGTGAAGAGCTGCCTCAGAAGCCGGTGCATGCACAGCGGCTCCGGACCCATCCAAGGTAGAGACATCCACAGGTTCCATAGTCGAAGAAGCATCTTGCGGCATACTGGACTCTGAATGGGTCTCAGTAGAGGCCTGCGAATCCATTGAAGTGGGCATCAGGGGCTGCAAAGGCACCTCACTGAGTATCAGCAGACTGGCGACTAGCTTAATGGAAGTGTCGTCGGCAATTTTGGACTTATGCGGTCTGTCTCTGTCTTTATCCTTACTTTTTTTGGAATATCGGTAGTCGGATGGCTTACCGAAGCTATTTCAGAATAAGGAGATCGAGAGCAAAAGAATTTAGCAATAAATAGAGTCCGATGATGAATGGTTTGGGTGTTAGATAAGGCACAAAACCGACAGCGAGGGACGTCATGGTGTCTGGGCCTAAACAGGTGACGCAGTAAGAATGAATATCTCTGTGAAGTATTTGTTTTCCGCAGGCAAGACAATTGTTAACTTTTTCTGACGTCGGTTAGAGCAACAAAAAAGGATCCCCAACGGGGTACTTAGCTTTAGAAGATTTCAGGATTATTCAAATCGTAAAAGAAAATTCAGGTAGCGGCCAACCGGCACTTACGAACTGCTTCTGCTTCAGGCTCATCGGCAAGAAAGACTGATGTAATGGCGTCGGATGCCTGTTTTTATACCCCTGATGACCTGACATCAGTCCTGGAGCGACAGCATCTCTCGCAGAAATACTAAGTCTCTGGTATTCAGGCCGACTAAGGGCTACCTGCAGGCAAATAACCCAAGTGTGATGACTGCAACAGTTAAACACGAAGAACATCAGCAACAGTAATCCCCTTACACAAAGGGGGTTCACCAACTGACCAGGAAAGTATTGACCCATATGCCTAACCAACCTTATCTGTATGGCAATGGAAAGAATCAGCATGGACCTAATCAACAAGGACATAGGCAATCTTCAAACTCGTGACCTGACCCAGTTTGGTTTAGTCAAGGGCAAATCTTGCTTACTAAGCCAGGTAGAATTCTTTGAGAATGTCACCAAAGCCCTGGATGAGGACAAAGCAGTAAATATCGCCTAGCTTGATTTAGCCAAGGCTTTTGACACAAGTCCCCACACTCAGGGATAATTGAGAACCTCTCTCAGTTGGGGATTAACCCATACACCCCTAGATGGGTAGGCAAAGTACAGTTGTGTACACTTACTATAAATGTAGATGTTCGAGTGTATTCACTGTTGCAGTCATTACATTTAGGTAATCTGCTGGCTGGTTGCCCTCAGTCAGCCTGAATTCCAAAGTCTTGGGTCCTGTGTCGGTTGCTGTCTCCTCTTCCATGAAGTCAGGTCGTCAGGGGTATAAAACATGCAGCCGATGCCATTTTCTTTAGTTTTTCTTGCCCCAGATGTCAGGTGTCCCCAAATGGGAAACACAAATATATATATATATATATATATATATATATATATATATATATATATATATATATATATATATGCATCAATATAAACTTTACTTTCATCTACAAGCAAATACACCACATAGGTTGTAGAAAATAGACAAGGAAAGATAAACTCCATAATGACAGGGGGATGGTGGGAGGGTAACCTGGACTGCAACAGTGAATACACTCGAACATCTACATTTATAGTAAGTGTACACAACTGTACTATGTTCGTGTTTCACTGTTGCAGTCATTACATTTGGGTAGAATCCCAAAGCTATGGTTGGGAGGCTGGAGCTAGACAGCATTAGGTGTGGCTATAAGGCCCTGCAGAACTGCAGTGGCAAAGCCTGCCCTGGACTTAGAGTAGAGAGGCAAATGATAATGCTTTGTAAAGGTGTGAACAGAACTCCAAGTAGCAGCCTCTAGATTGTCTTTGGTTGGTACTCCTCTGAGAAAGGCTGCTGAAGTAGCTGCAGCTCTGGTGGAATGAGACCTAATGCCCTTGGACACAGGTTTACCATGGTGTAAGTAGCAAAAACGGATGCAGTGGGTTATGCACTTTGAAATAGACTGCTTTTAAATAGCCTTTCCTTCTGATCATGCAGCATATGTCACTAGTAATTGCTCAGTTTTTCTTAGAGCTTTAGTCCTGGCTCAAGTAGAATCTTAGCTGTCTGTGTACGTCCAAGGAATGCAGAATTCTCCCCCCCTTGTTCTGCAGATTTGGATAAAAGGTTGGCAGATGAATTGTTTGGTTAAGAGCCACACTGGAAACCACCTTAGGCATAAATGTAGGATTTGTCCTCAGAGACAACCTGTCTGGGTAAAATATGATAAAAGGCTCTACAGCCATGAGGGCCTGTAGCTCTGAAACTCTTCTTGCTGAAGTAATTGCTAGTAGCAGAGCTGTTTTCCATGATAAGAACTTTATATCAGCCAATCCAAAAACGAATGCTTGATGCTGATAACCCAACCAGAGTGCAGCAATTGGAGAACCATGTAAAAGCAAAAAAACTCTGGAAGAGTGCTGTTAAGTATCCAAAGATTTAATAAAACAATAGCATAAAAACATACAAACTTCAGAGAGATTAGTGCTTTCGGGTGTTAACCCTTCATCAGATGGAAACATATGTTACAAAGCACCATTTAAAATAAAATACAGCCAATGAGCAACTGATAAAAATCAATAAAAAACCCGCCTATTTTTTAAGGTGGGTTTTATGGGAACAACATCATTTAGCCCTGGGTTCCTGTGTGCCATAAACTCTATAATCTTTCTAGACTCAATTAATTCTGTATACTGTTTAAGCCCTGGTTGCATCGGCCCAGAAGGGAATTAGATGCATCCTCAAAATAAATAACATATGACAACAGACCTAAGGTTATGTTTACATACAGTAGTAACATAAAAGAAATCAGTGGGATCATAAAGAATAATTGGAACATCCTTACTAGTGATGACAGGATCAATACTATTGTTGGTCCGGTCCCAGTTTTTGGATATAGGAAAAACAAGAGTTTAAAAGACATTTTATGTGGGGAACACACTAGTACACCTGTCACCCCTGCTTTGTCTGTAGGTATTAAGCCTTGTGGCAGATGCAAGGCCTGGTCTCATATCCTTCAAGATACCACTTTTGTGCATCCTGTCACTAATAAAACATTTATGTTAAAAGCCAGAGCCACTTGTAGAACCAAGGATATAGTGTATCTAGCCAACTGTAAGTCCTGCCCATGTTTCTACGTGGGCAAGACCAACAGTATGTTTAAAGTAAGAATACTGCAGCATTTATCTAGCATCAGAAACAAAGATACACGTAATGCTCTTTTCAGACATGTTAATGAATATCCCACACATTGTTTTGCCTTTAGGGCCATAGTAAATATAAGGCTCAATAAGAGGGGAGGTGATATTAAACAGTATACAAAATTAATTGAGTCTAGAAAGATTATAGAGTTTATGGCACACAGGAACCCAGGGCTAAATGATGTTGTTCCCATAAAACCCACCTTAAAAAATAGGCGGGTTTTTTATTGATTTTTATCAGTTGCTCATTGGCTGTATTTTATTTTAAATGGTGCTTTGTAACATATGTTTCCATCTGAAGAAGGGTTAACACCCGAAAGTGCTAATCTCTCTGAAGTTTGTGTGTTTTTATGCTATTGTTTTATTAAATCTTTGGATACTTAACAGCACTCTTCCAGAGTTTTTTTTGCTTTTACATGGTTCTCCAAATGCTGCACTCTGGTTGGGTTATCAGCATCAAGCATTCGTTTTTGGATTCATTGTAATTATTGTGCTTCATTGGTGCTGAGCTGTTATGTCTACGGAACAACGTTCTACAAGTGGAACAGTGGACAGTGATGGTCTACATCAATGCTCTAATGGTAGGAGTTTCTTGAATCTTTTATCAGTGGAAAACCCTCTGTTACAGATGGGTTTTGTGACATTAAAAGACATTGGCCTTAATAATTCCATACCAGTAACAGTGGATAGGAATTTTGAGGAACTCCTCAGGGACTATAGTTATAAAATGGGGAGGCTACAACGCCTTCTATGGCAAACATTTCATTTTGAAGCCTGTCTTTCGTTTGGCATTGTCCCTCGAGGAATGAGGGTTCTTTGCATGCCCACACAAGGGGATCGTTATCCCGAATTACTGGCAAGATGGCAACTTATTAATATTAAAACCAGTTTCCAGTACATGGAACTTCTAAATGAATTCTTTGCACCTGAGATTGCTACTTTAAAACAAGAAACAAGTCTTTTACAACATAAATTGTGTAATGATTTTACAGGCAGTGGCTATTTGCAAAAACTTGAAGAGGTTTATCGCTCTCTGCATGACAGCGATGAAAAACTAAAAACAGTGAAGATGAATAAACTTACTAGAGACTATACAGATTTTTTCCAAAGGAAATATCTTTGATTGGGCTAGACCCAGAGGAGACATGCCCAATAGAAATGTTTCCGCTAACAAACATTTGTCCAAAGTCTCTGCTACAGCTTCCTGTACTTCTGTTACTTCCAATGGCACTATGGAGCACCTAGAGTCAGTGAGTTTGACCTGTTTGCGAAACCCTGCAGAGGAACTACATGGTAAGGTGGCGCCTGTGGTTGATGTAACACACGTCTCAGAAAACATGGCAGCAGCTGCTCAACCCTCTGATGTGGGGGATACGATTACATCTTCAGTTTCTCTAAAAGAAGATTGCACTACACCGTTGGCTGTATGGCAGCGAATTTAACTGCGACTACAACAGTGAGTGATGCACGCCTAGGGGCACGACCTAAGACTTTTTCGGCTGAACGACATTTTTTGGAAGTACTACCAGTACCTGTGAAAAAGAAGCCAGGGGCGTGGAAGCGCTCTCTGAGCGAGGGCAGAGACCCGCGCAAGAAACGGAGGACATTAGAGTGACTGCTAGTGGTAATAACAATAGTGATAACATTGTTTTTAATTTGTCAACGTATAATTTGAACACCGAAGAATTGTTTGTGTTGAATAAGGGTTTATCCTTTGTTCCAAGCAGGAATAGTAATTATCAGGAGATTGTAATGGATCTCATGCTTTTCTGTAGGGGAGTGGCACTTAAGAATATGTTTGGCAATACTGTTAACTGTAAGTCTACACTTAGACAGCCCAGTACGTTTGTTCCTCCACTCACACCTTCTTTGCAATTATTTATTAATGCCTGTGAACGGGATCTCTTAGATTATTTTCACAGTGGCTACACCCAGAAATATCATAATTTAACTACATCACAGAGACAAGCCCTCCATAATTTATGTGATAATAGAGATATTACTATTAAAATGGCTGACAAAGGAGGTGCTATAGTTGTGATGGACACCACGTTCTATCATAATAAGTTGACACAGTTACTATCTGACTCACATACCTATGTTTTAATGAATCCACTAATGGTAAAACTCCTAATAGATAAAGTGTATAAAACTTTAGAAAAACTTTTGAATTACATGATTGTTAATGAAGAACTATATAATTTCCTCAGAGTGGAAGGTGTGGTCACACCGCTCTTCAAAGGTCTACCCAAGATACACAAATCTCTGATAGACCCCCCCCCCCGTACGACCTATTGTATCAGGTAGGAAATGGGTCACAGAGAATGCCTCCATTTGGTTAGAGACGATACTCAGGCCTTATGTTAACAAAATGGAGAACATACTGACAGATACAGGGAACTTTTTGAAGGCACTTGGGGGGATAGATAGGGCCCCTTCTGGTTTATGTTATCTTATGGTTACACTTGATGTACAGAGCCTCTTCACTGTCATTAACAATGATTATGGTATCATGGCTATTAGTACATTACTGAAAGAAAATGGAGCTAAAGATCATCATGTCCATCAGATTACAACTATACTGAAAGTTTTGGAGAACAATGTATTCCTGGGTTTAGATCAGGTGTATAGGCAGGCACAGGGTGTAGCCATGGGCACACCCTGTGTGAATACCTATGCAAATTTGGTACTCTCCTATTGGGAGAATCTATACATTCTAAATAACAAAGAATTCGAGCCATACATTGGACTTTATAAACTTTTCGTGGACGATGTTTTTATTTTGTGGAAGGATGATACCGTCTCCTTAGAACTTTTCATCAGTTTTTTACATTCTACTACTGATTTTTTCAGGTTCACGGAAGAAACATCCTACACAAAAATAGATTTTTTGGATGTCACGATAGAACAAACTATCCATGGTTTCTCCACCAGTTTACATAGAAAGGGATGTTGGAAAAATACATTTTTAACTTTTGACAGTATGCATCCACGTTATACTTTTCCTAACATAGTGCAAGGACAGCTAGCTAGGGTATCTAGGACTTGTACGGATGACACTTGTTTTAATGATGAATTAGAATGTTTGAAGGGGTTGTTTGTTGACAGGGGATATAAAGAAGCTATGGTCAAAGATGTCATAGAGAAGAATAAAGAAAAAAGGGGGCATAAATATAAGCCCTTGTTGCATCGGCCCGGTAGGGAATTAGATGCATCCTCAAAAGAAATAACATATGACAACAGACCTAAGGTTATGTTTACATACATAAAAGAAATCAGTGGGATCATAAAGAATAATTGGAACATCCTTACTAGTGATGACAGGATCAATACTATTGTTGGTCCGGTCCCAGTTTTTGGATATAGGAAAAACAAGAGTTTAAAAGACATTTTATGTGGGGAACACACTAGTACACCTGTCACCCCTGCTTTGTCTGTAGGTAGCAAGCCTTGTGGCAGATGCAAGGCCTGCCCTCATATCCTTCAAGATACCTCTTTTGTGCATCCTGTCACTAATAAAACATTTATGTTAAAAGCCAGAGCCACTTGTAGAACCAAGGATATAGTGTATCTAGCCAATTGTAAGTCCTGCCCATGTTTCTACGTGGGCAAGACCAACAGTATGTTTAAAGTAAGAATACTGCAGCATTTATCTAGCATCAGAAACAAAGATACACACAATGCTCTTTTCAGACATGTTAATGAATATCCCACACATTGTTTTGCCTTTAGGGCCATAGTAAATGTAAGGCTCAATAAGAGGGGAGGTGATATTAAACAGTATACAGAATTAATTGAGTCTAGAAAGATTATAGAGTTTATGGCACACAGGAACCCAGGGCTAAATGATGTTGTTCCCATAAAACCCACCTTAAAAAATAGGCGGGTTTTTTATTGATTTTTATCAGTTGCTCATTGGCTGTATTTTATTTTAAATGGTGCTTTGTAACATATGTTTCCATCTGATGAAGGGTCAACACCCAAAAGCGCTAATCTCTCTGAAGTTTGTGTGTTTTTATGCTATTGTTTTATTAAATCTTTGGATACTTAACAGCACTCTTCCAGAGTTTTTTTGCTTTTACACTTTATATCAGCGGTAGCAGCTGGTTCAAATGGAGGCAGGGTGAGCTTTTCCAACACATAATTGAGGTCCCATGCAGGTAATGGTGATCTTCTAGGAGGCCTTACATTTTTGGCTCCTCTAAGATACTGCTTTAGTAAAGGATGAGAAAAGATTGGTGGCTCTGTATTGTAATGAGCTGAAATGGCAGAGGCATGGATTTTAATTGATGAGAAGGATAGGCCTTTGTCAAGCATCTCAGCCAAGTATTGTAATATCTGAGGAATATTTGGTTCTGCTGTATCAGTTCCTTGTGTATGATTCCAAGCACATAATCTTTTCCATTTATCAGCATAAGATTTTCTAGTACTAGGCCTTCTGGCTTCCAAAATGACATCCATCATAGCTTTACTGAGAGGTGTTGTTTGTATAACTACATGATCAGCCATGCTGCCAGGTTCAGTGTCTGGAGTTGATTGTGCAGGATCTGATTGTTTTGCTGGGACAGCAGTTGAGGTCTTTGAGGTAAGGTCCAAGCTGGGTATTGAGACAAGTTCCTTAGGATTGGGTACCAGTATTGGTGGGGCCAGTCTGGGGCAATTAATATCATCTTTGGTTTCTCTTGTCTGACTTTTAGGAGGACCTTGGGAAGAAGAGGCAGAGGAGGAAGGGCATCCACTTTCCATGCTTGTCTGTGATAAGTCCTTGTGCAGAATCTTTTCAACTGATAATTTTGAGAAGAGGCAAATAGATCTATGTCTGGGCTCCCTCATTTCTTTGTTATCATGCTGAAGACTTGTGGATTTAGTTTCCCCTCGTGAGGATCCATAAGGTTTCTGCTTAAATCGTCTGCCAGAGTATTTTGCTTTCCTGGCAGGAACTGAGCTTGAAGATGCATTTGGTAAGTCAAAGCTGTGTCCCACAGTGCCATGGCTAATCTGCAAAGGGGGTATATGAGTGTGTGCCCCCTTGCTTGTTTATATACCACATGACCGTGGTGTTATCCGTCTTTATCATTAATTGTCCTGGATGAAGTAAGTCCTTGAAGGCTGTAAGGGCATTTTGAACAGCTAGCATCTCTTTCTGGTTGATATATAGAGGCATTTGTTTTGGGGTCCATATGCCCTGAATGCATCTTCCTGCCATGTGGCCCCCCCAGGCATAATCTGATGCATCTGTTGTTAAGGTTTGGCTGGCAGGGGGTAGAGTGAAGGCCCATCCCATGTTTTGGTGACATGCCTTTGCCCACCATAGAAACTCCTGTTGTAGGCAGGGAATGAGAGGAATCATTGTTTCCAGACTGTGAGAATGTTGACTCCATAAACTTTTTAGGTATCATTGAAGTTTCCTCATATGCAGTCTTGCATATGGAATCAGTAGGATGCAGGATGCCATGAAGCCTAAAGCCTGCAGAATTTGTCTTGCAGATAACTGGGTTTTTGTTGCCATCAGTTTGAAGTAAGTAGTCAGTTGCCTTGGCTTGTCTGGCGTGAGGTAAGCCATCTGGGCAGTTGTATTCAAGCTTGCACCCAGGAATGTTATCTTTTGAGAGGGTACCAGTTGTGATTTATTTTCGTTTATTGTGTACCCTAGGCATGTTAGAAGCCTTTTCACAAACGCCAGGTGTTGAAGAAGAATGTCCTTGTTCTCTGCTTGAATGAGACAGTCATCCAAGTAAGGATATATTTGTATACTTCTTTGTCTGTAAAATGCAATTACTGGCGCCAGGCACTTTGTAAAGACCCTGGGCGCAGCAGATAAGCCAAAGGGCAGTGCAGAGAATTGGTAATGCATTAAGCCAGCCTTGAATCTGAGGTATCTTCTGCACGATTGTCTTATTGGGACATGCAGGTATGCCTCTTTTAGGTCTAATGTCACCAGCCAAGCATTCTTGCCCAGCATGGGCAGAAGCTGCTGCAAAGTCAGCATTTTGAATTTTGGAATGTCCAGGTATGTGTTCAAATTTGATAAATCCAGTATTGGCCGCCAGGCCTTATCCTTTCTGGGTACCAAGAACAGTCTTGAGTAAAAACCTTGTCCTTTTTCCTGTTCTGGTACTGGCTGAATGGACCCATATCCATGAGGGATGTAACCTGTTTCTGTGCCTCTGCACATTGATTTTTTGGCAGATCTGGCCAACTGTTTGCCATTGGCAGAGTGTGGAAATGGAATCTGTATCCCTGTGATACTATGTTTAGTACCCACTTGTCCTGGGTTATTAACTGCCAATTTTGAGCAAAAAGTGCTAATTTTCCCCCTAAGGGTGCTGCCAAAAGTTAAGTGCTTGGTGTAGGCAGAGGGGAGTCATTGGGACTGTTTTCTGTAGGTTTGCGCTTTATCTCCTCCAGATTTGGAGGTAGAAGTGCCCCATTGCTTTGACCTGTATGAATCTTGCGCCTGGTATCTGGAACCCTTAGGGTGTCTGGATTTGCCCCTTTGAGCTCTGTCTGACGCAGGAAAGGACAATTTTTTGTAGGCCAGTGTCTACTGAATCTTGGTGGCTGCACTTGTAAGAAGTCTTTTACAGTTTGCATAGACTTAGCTTTGTCTTCCATTTTCTTTTAAACCTCTTCTTCCTTAATACCAGAGTATCATGCTGTAAAGTTGCATCTAGCAATTTAGCTTTAACATGATCAGGCAAATTTTGTTCCTTTAGCCAGGCATGCCTCCTAATCACAGATCCAGTAACTGCGGCCCTGCAGGAGGCCTCTAAGGAGTCAAAACCACATTGCAAAGTATGCCTTCCAACCTGTTCAGCTGCATGCAATAATTCCTGAAATTCTTTATTTTCTGCACATTCAGAAATCAACATCATTTTCTTTTTCAGCAATCCCATAACATGTTGTTGACACTTAAGCATATGAAATTGACAGTTTAAGGCCCTGATTGCCAAGATTGCAGATGTATAAACTTTTTTCCCCATCTGTCCAGTGCTCTTGAATCTCTGTCAGAGGGGCTAGGATTTTTTGCTGTTGAGGCCTTAATTCCCTTTGGACCCTGTGAAATAGTTCCAGGATCAGCAGCAGGCTTTCTAAATAAAAATGTATGTGAGTCAGGGACCCTGTAATATCTGTCAGGCTTACTGGGAGCCAGAAGTAAAGAGTCAGGGGTCAAGCTTGACTCTGAAAACACATCATCCACAATGTCTAAAACAGGGGGAATGGCTAAAGGCCTGTGCTGAGGGAGAAGAAGGAAATCCCTGAGCCTCTTTTTTGATTCTGAGAAATCTTGACTCTCCCAGTGAAAATGCTCCCTCAAAGTATGCAAGGTTTCTCCAAATGAATAATCCTCAGGAGGTGATGCAGATGGTATGGATTCCTCTGCATCAGAATCCTCATAGGGAGGTATAGATAATTCCTGATCAGAAGAGGAATCAGAAGAAATAGAAACCTGATTTGAAGATTCATAATCAGTGTCTTGCCTAGGCCTCTTATCTGGAGGGGGATGGAACCGCTGATCAAGGTAATAAGGTCTTCAGCCATTTTGATAATTTGTTATTTAGGCATAGAGGCCTGTGCACGTGGCTCATGCATCGTTTTTTTAGTTTTAGAAGTTGCTTTTGTCTTTGGTTTTGCAGCTGTCGTCGGTCTGATGTAGAAATGTTGAGGCCTGAAAACCCCCCAGAAACTGGTGCCTGCTCAGCGGCTCCAGTCCCATCTGAGGTAGATACATCCGTGGGTCCAATACTTTAGTATTTCGCGGCATGCCGGATTCCACGTGGGTGTCGGTAGAGGCCTGCGACTCTAAAGTAGCGGGTATCAGGGGCTGCAAAATCACCTCACTGAGTACCGGCAACTGACTTAGGAGAAGATTCGTCAGTTTTGGACCTCGACTGTCTCTCTCTATCCTTTTCCTTGCGTTTTCTATGTACTCCAGTAGTCGGATTGCTATCAGACGACATTTCTGGGTAGTTAAAACTGTTTCCAAAATGCTTTGAGGCAAAAATATACCAACGCTTAATAGTGCATTGGTTAAATCTAGCACAAAATCAGCAGCCAGGCACGTTGTGATCAGGGCCTAGGCAAGGAATACAGTATAAATGGAAATCCTTATGAGGTATTTGCTTCCCACAAGTAATACAATTATTAACTTTTTCTGACATCGGAATGGAGCAAGAAAAAAGTTTCCCCAAGGGGGTACTTAGCTTTAGTGAAGAGTTCGGTTCTAAAACTCAAACTCGAATATTTCAGGAGTCAGCTGACCAGCACTTGCAAAATGCTTCGGGCACCGGCGCAGCAAGAAAGACTAAAGAAAATTATGTTGGCTGTATGCTTTATACCCCTGATGACCTGACGTCATGGAAGAGGAGACAGCAACAGATGCAGGACTCAAGACTTTGGAATTCAGGCCGACTGAGGGCAACCTGCCAGCAGATTACCTAAATGTAATGACTGCAACAGTGAAACACGAAGAACATCTAGCTCAGTGACAGAACGCACACTGTCTAATTTGGGAAGTCTACTTCCACCAGTAGACCAGTTACCAGTGGGGTAATACAAGGATCTCTGCTGGGCCCTTAACTGTTTGGAATCTACTTGTTTGAGGTCCAGGTGAGAGGAGATGGCTTATGGATTACCAAGCTTGCAGATGACTGCAAACTGGGTGCAATAATTGAGTCCCCCAATGATGTAAACATCTGAGAGGTGACCTGTGCCTGGCCTATAGAGCAGGCTTTGACTCTGCCCTAATGAAAATGCTGCACATCTCCAAATTAAATGGGACAACAGTCACTTGCTTCAAGGATCTCAACCTAGCCTGTGATATTAACAGAACATTCCAGAGAGACCGATGCATCTCCCAGAGACTGCAACTCCTCTGGAATAAGCTCCCACTTCACGTGAAGCACAGCTCCTCAATAATCCTATTTATGCGCAACCTTGACAACGGGATGGGTGAACGTAAATTCACCACGGGGGGGGGGGGCACCTATGTCCCTCACTGACAGCGGTAGTTGGTGCTGATCAGAGAATCACTCTAACAATGATCATCTAACTATGGTCAATTAGGGTACATGGGTTTTTATATGGCTAGGCTTGTAAAGACCCAAGGGCCATTAGCCTAGTAATCTCCTACGAAGCTATAAGAGGTTGAGAGGTATGGTGCTACTTCCCTCATAAACAGGACCACTGTCTGAAATCAAACCATGGCACATGCCATCAGTAAGCAGAACAACATTTGCCATACAAACTGCTACAGCACTCCTTCATTAAGGGAGAATTGTGGAATATCTAGAAACCAATGGAGCATGGACAAAAGACAGTAAGGATTCACAGTGCGCCTTATTAGGCAAACCTAACAAAGGATGGCAGAAGTAGGGTAAGGCTTTGTTTTCACCCTATTTAAACTTTAGTAAAACAGTCAACAAGGTATTACATAAAACATTTGTGGAATGCATTACTGGGTAGCATCATGGGTAAAACAATGGCTACACAGCAGGACATACAGGGTCAAAGGAAATTAGTTCATTTGGAAGAGGGAACAGTCACAAATGTGCTAGGGATCAATACTGTTCTGTTCCGGGGATCAGTTGCATTCTGGTCTGTTCCAATGCCTCTCTACCTGACAGTGAAGATGGCCAGAAGGGAAAAGTATGTTTTTCTGTTTATAACTAGCAGAAGTGTTTTGTCCACAGAAAAGCTTACTGTGGTGACAAACTGATTGTGATAATTGGCTTACTTTCTGGTGTCACTCCAGGGAATGCAATATCTATCAGCATGGGAAGTCATAGTTAACAGACCACTTTGCCTTGCCAAGAATGGTCTGCACCTGTCCCACCTGGGCTTTCAGATATATTGTAAAACTGTATTCATCCTCTTAAATCCTTTTCAGGCAATGTCAAAATGGCAAAATTACAAACATAGCCAAAAAAAAAAAAATCTCAAAGCAACCTCAAGGTGTAACTGCTCAATGCTAGGAGCTTAAACAAGAAACTCCACACCCTACAAGCTCTCCATTCTCTGAAGAATGTAAACATCTCTGCTGTTACTGAGATTTAGTTTAAAGCCACATAAAGTACACCAGTAGAAGAAGGCTACAGTGCCTTCCACACATTTAGACCAACTGCAGCACAGACAGGGGCTATAGGTGGAGGTGTCTCAATCTACGTTATCAGCAAACACAACTCTATGTTGGTTAAACATGCTGATGCCCTGGAGTTCTTCTATGTCTAAGTCTCCATAGACAAGGTTCACTACCATGCCATAGCCAGCTACTGGCTACCCTCTATGATCCACAAAGCCTGCAGCTGTTATCTAGACCTACTAGAGGTGCTCACCATCCAACCAAATACCCTATTTGTGGGGGACTTTAACTAGTCCTCTATAGACTGGGGAAAGTACACTGCCTCTAACTCACAGGTACAACACTTCCTGGACTTTATCAACACAAACACCCTGGAACAGATAGTGCACTCTCAAACCAGAGGACCAAACATATTTGATGTAGAACTCAGCCCCCCTCCCCTGAGTGTCAAGTCCTCATTGGTGAAGTCGGACCACAAAGCTGTCTCCTTTGAAATAAAAATCAACCCGGAAAACTCAACTAAACCCATAACAGTTAGGAACTACACTAAAGCAAACTCCATCCTATTAAGAGACAAGCTTGTCAAAATTCATATCTCTGCCAAACCCCCGAGAACACAGCTACCTATGCAGAATTATTCATAGAAACCTCGTTTAAACATGTAAATGGCTGCATTAATGCTCAGCCCAGGTCTAACACCAAAAAAAAAAAAAAAAAAAAAAAAAACACACGCACGCGCGCACACACACACATGCACGCATGCGCACACACACGTGAAATCCAACAAAAATCAGGCCAAAATCAGAAACAGCAACTCTTATAAATTCAAGAGCTGTCTGATTCTACTATCAAGAAACTAAGAAGTCTAATAAAGTCCAACAAGGCCAGTGACAATGTCAGGATAGCCTTCCATGATAAGGACAATCACAAGGCTTTCTTCAGCTAGTGAGAAACCTTAAAGGTAATACTCAGTGTAAAGAACTGGTGGTAAATGGACAATCTTCACTGATCAGGATGACATAGCAAATCTACTGACTAATAAATTTAGCTTTTTACTTCACCGCCCACTACCCCCTGTGAAATCCCTTCTTGCATATCCCCCCCAACTATTGACAGGGAAAGGTCCTGGAGGTTCTCGTTAAGGCTCAAAACACTGCTTCAGTGGGTTCCTGCCAATATCCCTTGTTGCCTCCTAAACATACCTCTCAACTGTACAGATTTTCACAGAATGGCCTCATATTTTTGATCTATTTTTCATAAACTGTGGTTTTCTGGCAAAAAACTGGCAATTCATTAAAGATTGTAGTTAGAATATAATGACAGACTTTCGAGTTTCAGACTTCATACCCTTCAGAAAACCCATGTTACTGCAAAACCTGTTATTCTATCAACTTTCTAAGTTTGTAGGAACAATAATTAAAAATTGTCCCTATTTTGTGGCCTTTGCCCCCCCCCCCCATTACTTATGGCTTTGTCCAGATTTCTTGTTCTAACAGGTTGAGAGGTATGCCCCTAAAGAGCCTAAAACATGACTTAGCTGAACCACTTGAGGCACTCTTCAATTACAGCCTCAAAACAGGTTACGTGCCAGGTGAATGAAGGGCCACAACAGTCATTCCTCTTCATAACGGCAGGCCATCAACTAACCCCGGGAACTACAAACCCATCAGTCTAATATGCAAAGCCATGATACAAACTATCATGGAAATGATCAACAAAGACGGTGGAAATCTACAGACACTGGACCATCCCAGTTTCGCTTTGTTAAGGGAAGGTCTTGCCTGCTTAACCTGGCAGACTTTTTGAAGAGGGTCATCATAATTATGGATGGGAAAAATGGTGCATACCACCTACAGTGACTTGGCCAAGGCATTAGTTATAATACCTCACTCAAG
This sequence comes from Protopterus annectens, assembly GCF_019279795.1. Classification (NCBI taxonomy): domain Eukaryota; kingdom Metazoa; phylum Chordata; order Ceratodontiformes; family Protopteridae; genus Protopterus; species Protopterus annectens. Next base: position 1,137,603,165 of record NC_056733.1, on the reverse strand, counting down.
TGTTGTTGACAAACTCTCAGAACTTGGCACAAATTCCAAAACAACTTGCTGGATTGACAGCTGGCTCACAGACAGAACCCAAGAAGTTAGGATTGGTGCGAGCACCTTCACCAAGAAACCGGTCACCAGTGTAGTACCCCAAAGCCTCAGTGTTTTGTCTGCTTCTGTTTGGCATCTACTTCTCCAAAGTCAAGGCTAATGTCAAAAAGGTCTGGCTCACCATGTTTGTAGATGACTGTAAATTGGGAGCCATCATAGATTCTCCCACACCAGCAACATCCTACAAGAGAGTCTAACATGACTGGTGTGAAAGCCGCAGACTAAAACTCAGTGCAAAGAAATGCACTAGAGTGCCTTTGGGGAAACCATCCACCCAAGCTAATTACTTCATCAATAAAACACCACTAATAGTGGACCCGACAGTTATGGATCTGGGAAAATATGTAGACAGTAGTCTGGGGTTCGACCACACATAGCCAAAAGAGTAAGAAAATAATTTTATGTTACCCAACTCATAAGCAAGGGTATGGCATCCAGGTCCAAGCAAGTAACAGTACCACTCTATTCAGCCCTTATAAGACCCATCACTGAGTACAATACTCCCTCTGGCATGTACCTAACCAGGTACTTGCAACAACTGAAATTCCCTCAAAGGTTTCTCACAAGGAGAATCTAGGGTATGAATTCACAGATTGCCTTAATAAGGTTCTATCCCTGTACTCAGTCTCCTGGAGGTTACGGAGATATGGTCTATGCCTAGCATACAAGACATCCTCAGATCCAGCTCTGATGGATCTCTTGTACATCCGCAAGACAAGCAGTACCAGAAACACTAGGATCCAAGGGACCTGAACTTTGTCTGCAACATAAATAGAACCTGCTGGATGGACAGATTTGAGTCTCAAAAGATCCCCACGCTATGGAATAAGTTCCCCGTCTATGTCAAGCAGAGGTCATCCTTGACCCTATTCAAAAGGAACCTTGAACACTGGATGGAAAATCACAAATTCACTGCTGGTCTGGCCTACAGGTCTCTGCTGGACAAACGTCAACAGAAAGTAAATTAATCCCCAACTGTCATACTCCCTCCCCCACATAACCCTTAGCTACCTATTTACTAACATACCTCCACCACATAAGCATCGAAGAAACTCTAAGACAAAACTGGGATTGGTTGCAAGGCTAGGCCTTGTAAAGACCCTGGTGGTTGTCAGCCTAGTATAAACCTACAAAGATAAATTAAGAACTGACTAACTTTCAATCACAATTTAATCTCTAACATTCAACATGACTTTCAGGTCAATCACAGTATAATAATACAGCTCTACTTGAAATTAATCTATTTGTGAATACCTTCATTCTGGAAAATTCACATTACCTGTTATACTGGTCTTTTCTAAGCATCCAGCTTTGTGTCACAATGAATACCCTCACTGCTGTTGAATGGCTTAAGAGTTCTCTCTCAAACAGATCACAATCAATAAATGGAATGGCTATCTCTTCACATTTACTACTGACCCAAAGAGCTCTCTAATGATCTGTACTTTGACAACTACTCCTCATGTTATATATTAATGCTGTACTTTACAATACACCTCCTGATAGGGCAACACAATAAGAAGATTATACTAGCATTGCTGTACCTGTTAGTTCACTGACCATTAATAGGTTCACAGGTACTTACTAAGCTACTGGACCTGTGAGGATCTCAAGAAGCCTAGACTTACATTCCCACAGTATTTTAGCCCTTATATTTTCTGTATGAGTAACCTGGAGGCAGACAGTACAAAGTTATATTGGGACATTTACTTGTTGCCCCCATCCATGAGGGACAGAAGTGCTAAACATGGGATGAATTTCTAGTTTCCCATCATTACATCCTAATTACATTTGAATAGAGTAAGAGAAGCACTTTGCTTTATGTGGCGTAGAAGATGGCTCCATAGAAGAGGCATTCTCTGTGATACAAACCTAGCTCGCCAACATGTTATATTTATTGTGGCGAGATCCACTGGACGGCTGCTTCCTCTACTACTGGATTTGCAAAAGTACATATGACAGGACAGGGTCTGCTGAGGCTGTATACAGGAGGCATAGACAACCTCTTAGTACCCTGTATGATTCTGAGAAAAGGACAAGGCTCTGAAAAATTGAACACAGGTCAGCTGCTTGGAAGGCAGTTGTGCTCACTACTATATAGGGAATGCCACTTAATATCTCAAACAACATATAAACCAACGGGTAAAAGGGTCACACAGACAAACCACTTAGTAAAAACTACAAGAAAACCCCATAAAAGCTAGTCTTCCCTGTGTAATACCTTAAACCTCCTCAGTGGGGGGGCACAAAGGATATACGCAAATGACACTCTAAGAACACACCAGTTTTTAAGCTATTTCACTTATGAATGACCATGAACTTTTACTTTCAGTTTAAGTCTTTACTGGTGCATTCAGGTCAACAAAGCTAAACCCTACAAATCGCAGACATGCCAAGTTTCATCTTTTTCCTGAACTCATCATTACAGAACATGTTTATTGTTTTTGATTAACACTACTGCTCACTGTCTTTCACAGTTTTCAATTCTGACAATTCAAAACAGGCCTGCTTATTAAAACCAAATCAAAATCTACAATCTTTCTCCTTACATGTACAAGTTAAACCTCCTCCAAATACGATTTGACCACCTTATACCATGATTCTTTTGTACAACCACAGAAAAATGTAATTTTGTTGCTGTCGAAAAAGCAATTAATAGAAAATAAAAATCCAGGTCTACACCAACTATATCTGAGGCACTGAAAATTATAAAACAGATAAAAGAACTAGAAGAGGGATCTTTAGAAAAGGGAAGGAGCAAATTGTATTGAAGTAAATGGAAATCATGGCAACAATACATGCAGAATAATGTTCAGGAGGAGGAGCAGGAATTAGGTAAAAGGGATGACAGGAATTCAGCAATTTTTTGCAATCCTGGACTGATGATAGTAGCAAAGGAAATACATGCAATGTATAATGTATTTAAATGGAAAAATGTTAAAATGGTTTGTTTTCTTTTCTGTTGATGCATATTTGCCTATGTCTTAAGTGATAATTTAATAAAGATGTTTAAAAAACATAACCACAGAAAAAGCAGACTCTACAAACCTTCTTGGTGTAACTATCAATGACCAACTCAGATTCTAACGTCATTTAAAATGATCAGTAACTAAAGCCAGCACTGCATGGATAAACTTGACATAATGGAATACTTTTTTGATGGATGACCACACTACTATGGTTAAATCATGTCTTCTTCCTTCACTCATATATTCCTTTCATCTCTTACCACACTTGTATCCTCTTCACTTTATTCTAAAATAGAAGCATATGACAGCCCAACCAGATCATTGCAGGCCAAAGTAAAAATACATAGAACTATTTATGTCTTCATAATCCTCCCTGACTGTTTGAATGTAAGTGCTGCTTATCTTTCACTCAGCTGCCATGTTATGTCATTCCCAAACTATAACTTGATGTACCCTTTATCAATCAACACCATCTCCAGGAGGACTCCCCCAAGTAAATCTGAGAAAATCTTTACTCCACCTAATTAACATTTCAAAATTTGACAACAAACACGATGACACTAAATTCTGCATTTCTATAAGTAATATCTGGAATATCCTGTTAAAAAGAAGAAGCACTCCTAAGATACAAAAATTTGAGTCCCTATTTACTGAACATCATCTGATATGCTACTGTGAAGGAATAAAGTCCAAGCTGTAAGTCAATTTGCTCTTTCTGCTCAAACTTGCAGTTCTGGGGTAACTGACTAGTCCCAAAAAGTATTGGATCGATTGGACGGGAAAACAAGAAAAATGCTTCATACTTATGAATTTATATATAAATAAAAAAAGTCAGTGTATACCAAGATTATATATTTGTCACTCTGAATGAGGTATGGGAAATTGATTGCATGTGCAGATATGCAGTTGTGGGACTGCATTCATATGTGCTGACCTCATCAGATCCAAACAAAGTAAAAGTTTTAAAACATGACGAGTCATTAAGACAGCATCTTTGCTTAGTTTATCCAAAGCATTTTGGTCTCAGGCTGGAATTGAAATCAAACCAGAAATAGACAAAAGTCATGAGCCAAAAACAAAAGAAAGAATATAAAGAAAATGATCAGATGAAAAGAAAAGAAAATTGGAAAATTCATAAATATAGTGGCATATAGAGAAATCTCCTGGAACAACCTCATGTTGACCAAGATTTGATGCAAGAATTGATAAAGAGAGGTGAAATGAAACCAAATGTGAAAGGTTAAATAATGGCAGCCCAGGACAGTGGACTACATATATACCCATTTGCAAAATCCATTGAAAAGGTGGGAAAAACAGACAAATGCAGGTTCTGTAAAGAAAAACTGGAATCTTATTTCTGGATGTGATACACGCATGGCAGTGGGTCTATGTGCTGAAAGGCACAATAATGTGGCAAGACATTTGCATTGGGGATTGTGCAAACACTACAATACAGACATAGTTAAGACACACTGGAAAAGTGAACTAAAAGTGTATATCACATGGTATCACCCATTACCAACAATTCAAAAAATAGATGCAAGAAAACAGATATAGTATTCCATAAAAATAAAAGACAAAAGTAGCACTGATCATTGAAATTCGTACACCCGGTGATTACAAAGTCATTCGTACAGAGAAACAAAGTCATAAAATATCAGGATTTGCAAGCAGAAATGACAGTAATGTAGAAAAATTATAGCAAGGCAGTTCCAATAGTAGCAGAAGCAATTGGTGTTAGAAATAAATTTATAGTCGTTTTACAGTCATAATTAGATATACTACCGATGCATGTAACCACAAATGAATTACAATATGAGACAATTCTGGGTACACTGAGGGTACTGAGAAGAGCACGCTTGGCTAATATTAAATTACTATTGGGAAACAAGACTAATTTCATGAACTCTAATAATACCCTGACTTAGGAATGCGGTCCACTCCTATTATGGTATCAGAATCCCAAAAGACTTGGAGAAATTAAAGAAGGTAGAATAATTCAACTAATGAAAAAATAAAGCTTAATCTACAAAATAACATTTGTACTAACATTAATGCAGCAACTAATAACAGCTAACAATCATTTAAAAATGTAAAATAACCCTGGCAATAAAATTTTAATTCTACAATACAATCTACCATTACCATTTATACTATTCACTATTTTGTTGCACACTATTTCTTATTTTTGATATTAAAGATCACATCTGCTGATTTTTTCTACTCTAAATTAATCATCGATGCTACTGTCTAATATACCACATTTCACTAACTGCATTTAAATTAATTTACAGTGTTTAATATCAACGCTATACACTGTATTTCTTAGAGTTACCTTCTTTATTATTGTGTGCATCATCAAACCGCTCTCCCTGTGACTCCACTAAAAATGAAACTTTTCAGCAGGACATTTTTGGTTTAATACAAGAAAATGCATGGAGTAACCAATAACTAGTTCTCATATCATGTGGAAAACAAATGGCTTTTTGCTGTACAGAAAATGTAGGTTGCCAAATAGAAATGTGAAAATTGTAGACTTGGAGAGACTGCCAGTTCCTACCCTCTATCAAATGCAGGAGAAACTACATTCAACCCAACTTCTCACCTCCTTCTTTTTCAGCTTCTGCTCCTCTTGGAATTTGGCATACTCCCGCTCTTGCTCTGCACGAATCCGTTTGATCTCTTCACGGAGGTGAACTGTGTGGTCTTGCTCCATTTTTTCAATCATCTGCTTCTGTTGACGTTCAAGATTTTCCAGTTCATTGTCAAAAAACTTTTTTTTTGTCTGAAATATAAATAAAATGAGTGGTTACTTGCTTCAATTTCAGGTGCTGAATGACCACTGTTTGAAATAAATTCACTTGAGAGTACCATACACACATACACACTTATAAAAAAAATATCATCAGCACTCCCTAGTCAACATAATATAGTTCTGAAACTAATTAAAACTACACAGAGAACTTAAAAGAAACTGATTCTTCCTGCAATTTAGCATATGTGTTTTGTACAAAATAATTTCCAAGCAATGGCAGCAGGATGGCATACCAAACAGTGACAAAGGTGCAGTAAGTACCATCCCCAAGAAATATGCAAGTTTACAAAGGCTTATAGCAGCTGCCTCTTTCAAACCAGAGATCATTACACAAATATGCTAGTTATGCTCAATGCACATATCTTCAAGTTCACATTAATTGCACTACTTATCTCCTGTGCACTTTACAAGCTGAACATACAACAAATGTAAAATCACAGATAGGTGGTTTCTAGGCATATGGTCCAGGAGACCACTAACAAGCCTAGCCTAAATTCCAAATTGCCTCACACCATTGTATGATTAAGTAACTTGCTGATGGTCACACAGCAGTCAAATGAAGGCAAAGGAATCAAACCTTGTACCCCAGAAAACTGCTTGTTAAGAACTAACAGACTTATTCCTTTCTGCCAAATCCCAGAATGACAAAGTTAATCAACAAGACAAAGTGAAGTGATACGAGTATCAGTATTCTAAGACAGAAAACAAACACAATGAATAAATAAAATCCATAATAAGACCGTTAATGTATAAATTAAATGAACCAAATCACGTTAAATCTGCAAACCAGCAACTCGAGCTTTACAGGAAATATTTGTCACGGAATAAATCATTCCACTTCCCAAGCCAAAATGAAGTAATCTACATCCAAAGTTTAACAAAACATGATATTCACAGCACTGTGTAGCCGTGCACAACTTCCAGAGCACATCAAACCAGCACCATGATGCAAAGTGATAAATCCCTCACTATGATTTACAGACCTAGGAGTGATTAACAAGTCAAGCAGTGAAGGAGCCAACAGAGGACGGTAAGGGAGAGTGGCTGATGATGGCTTGCTCATCCAATTTTCTGCAAACTGATGAATGTAACCCACAAAAAATCCTGTGGGCTTCAAGTGGAGTGACTAGGCTGATCAAATAATGGTAGAGTTAAGTTGACGGTCAGCAGATAATGAGGAGAAAGAAAAACTTTTTTTAGGGGGGAAATACATCATACAAAACAATTCAGATTTCCATTCTGCACTAGTTAAATGCCAACAAACATAATAAGAAACTGAAAAGAAACAGGTGAAACTGAAAACAAAATCACAAGAAACTAGTAGAGGGATGGTTTAAACTGTTAAAGATGCAGGAAAAAGCACTTTCAACAGCTACTTAATGGAAATAAACTGCCCAAGAGGCATATATATATATATATATATATATATATATATATATATATATATATATATATATATATATTCACTTTGGAACATCGAAATACCATAATCTTGAAATTCAAACCATTGAGACCAAAATCTTGACAATTCAATACACCGAAACTTGAAAACAATGATTCCCATAACTTTGAAAAAACATTGACTATATTCCACCACAACATACAAAAACAAATAAACAACAAACTATATTAAACCTCCAAATATAAGTAGGGGGGGAAAGCCCTCCTGCACCCCCCACACCCCCTGCTACTTAAATACATCAACTCTGAAATCGCACTACACAGATCAAAATGGCAAACATACCATTCCGAGTTTCATGGCTGCCTGTTTAAAATGTAAAAAACTATCCTCAGCCATCTCTTGGAAACACTATTTCACTGTGAAAACACTATGCATTACTATGTATCTCTCCAATGTGTAGAGTTTCAGAGGTAACCTCAGTCATGTTCCCTTCTTATTTACTATACTACAACATAACACAGCTGAAAGCCACAGAAACCAATTTGCACATCATAAGTGTTTACACAGCCGATTGAATATTCTGACATTTGACATTGTGAACTTTCAGCATAATGAACTTTTAAGATTTTGGTCTCAATGTTTTGAATTTCAAGATTATGGCATTTCGATGTTCCAAAGTGAATAAATATATATATGTGTATATATATATATATATATATATATATATATATATATATATATATATATATATATGTGTGGTATACCTTCATTTGTTAGGCATTTGTACGATCACACTAAAAGGCCGAAACACAACATGCTGCAAAAAAAAATGTGGAAAACTAGATTCGACCATTTTCGAACTGCAGCAAAACAGTAAATGTCAGGAGACATTTCCAAATGTCTCCAAACATCGTTATGCAGGTGGGGCAAGCCTCTCTGCACGCCTTATGTGAGGGGCTGTGCCCCCCACACCCCCCACTACTTTAATATACAAACTCAGAGATCACACTACATTAAGGCAAAGGGTTAATTTCCCAATCCCCGCTATAGTGCAATCTGCATCTGGAATGCCGAATTCAAATGAATAAATGCCAATGTGTATTTGCTCATTTGGATTCGCAACAGTGGCACTCGACATTTGTCAGATCTGGATGTGGTACTTTCGCACTTTGGTGCATCATTCAACTTCCTTTCGATGAAATGAAAGTATACACACACACACACACACACACATATATATATATATATATATATATATATATATATATATATATATATATATATATATTTATTTATTTATTTATTTTACATTTGTTGACCGGGCTAGTTTAACTGGATATATGTCCATTTTCAATAGAGGCCCAGGGAGAAAAGCTCCACATATAACAAAATTAGAAGTTATGTACATACCATAACGTTCCATGTTAGTTGTCTTCTCTCGCCTTCTTTCTTGCTGGATGGGTTCGGAGCCGATCCTCGGCTCCGACTCGGCACTTGCTAAGCTCGAGAACTCATTTTACCAGCTCGAGGCAACCATATATCCCATGATGCAAGGCGTGACTACCTCAGATCTCGTTGGGTAGCTAGAAAAAAGCCCTGCCAAAAACACTTCTTCCCAAGGAAGAAGAATACTAAATGTAGGAGAAACTAGGCCAATAGCCGCTAACAATAATGAGTCTTCCTACTGGGAACTCTTGGAAAGAGTGACAACACCCCCCAAAAAGGGTACAACCTCAAGATCAGTCCAGGCCAGGGGGAAGGAGGGAGGGACGCAAGAAAGAAGGCGAGAGAAGATAACTAACATGGAATGTTATGGTATGTACATAACTTCTAAATGTTAAGTTGTCAACTCGCCTTCATTCTTGCTGGATGGGACCGCGTCCCTAGCACCTCTATCCTGGGTGGCTCAATGGAACAGACTCTTGAGAACTGTGGAACCAAACCTAGCCCTGTCCCTGGAGGCCAAGTCCAATTTGTAATGAGAGACAAAGGTGTGAGGAGTGGCCCAAGTGGCTGCTGCACAAATGGTGTCAATAGGTAGCCTATCCTGAAAGGCTGTGGATGTGGACAGGCTCCTGGTAGAATGTGCTTTTGGTTTTGATGACAGTTGCTTGCCTCTAAGAAGATAAACATAAGAAATGATAGAAGACAGCCATCTGGATAAGGTCACTTTAGAGACTGGGAGACCTTTTCTGTTCTCTGCATAGGAAAGAAATAGTTGATCAGATTTTCTGAATTGTTTAGTTCTGTCCAAATAATATCTGAGTTGACGATGGACATCCAAGCAATGAAGTTTTTGTTCAGCTTTGTCCGTATAATTAGGGAAAAAGACTGGCAAATCAATAGATTGATTAATATTCATCTGGGAAGCAACTTTGGGCAAAAAAGATGGATTAGTTCTTAGAGATACCTTATCTTTGAGAAAAACCAAGTATGGGGAACGGACAGAAAGGGCCTGAAGTTCAGAAACCCTTCTAGCTGAAGTAACAGCAACCAAGAAAATTGTTTTCCAGGAAAGAAACTTTAACGCGCATGTAGCAGCCGGTTCGAAGGGGGGTAGAATCAAGGATGCCAGCATTAAATTCAAATCCCATTGCGGAGGAGGATCTCTGATTGGAGGTTTCAGGAGAAAGATACCCCTCAGAAAGGCTTTGCAAAGCTTGTGGTACATTATGTTCTGATCCGCTAAACCAACATGAAATTTAGAGATAGCTGCCAATTGGACTTTAACTGTAAAAGAAGAAGACCCCGATTGAAAAATCTCTGCTAAGAAGTCCAAAACTGAATGCACTGGAGCAGTAAAGGGATCTATGTGTTTAGACTTTGCCCAGAAAGAAAAACGTTTCCACTTACTAGCATAAATCTTTCTGGTGGAGGACTTTAGAGAAGCTACTATGATATTTCTAACGGGGTTAGAGATCATAAGAAGCCTGGCTAAGGAAGGAAGTGGAGCAACCAAACAGTGAGGTTGAGAGAATGAATGGCCCGGTGCGGTTGACCCGACTGGTGGGTCAGAAGATCTGGAACTGGGTCCAGATGCCAAGGCTGCGCCAGGAGATGACGATGCAGGGATGGAAACCAAATTTGTCGAGGCCAGTAAGGGGCAATGAGGATCAACTTGGCTCTCAATACGGTAGCTTTCTGAATGACTTGTGGTATCAGTGGAAATGGAGGAAAGGCATACAGAAGTCCCCGAGGCCAATCCTGGGTCAGAGAGTCTCTCGGGGATTGGCCTGGTAGAGGAAAGAGGGTGAAGAAGTCCAGGCATTTGCTGTTTTGGGGTGTAGCAAAAAGGTTGCAGGAAGGGAAGCCCCACTTCTGAAAAATCTCGTCCACTACCGATTGTTTGAGAGACCACTCGTGTGGCATGAGAATAGCTCTGCTCAGTCTGTCCGCTAAGAGGTTGGATCTCCAGGGGATATGCGTTGCTATCAGAAACCGATGAGAGGAGATTGCCCATTGCCAAAGTCTGAGAGCTTCTCGACACAGTGGATAAGACCTGGTCCCGCCCTGCTTGTTGATATACCAGACTACAGACATGTTGTCCGTCTGAACTGCAATAGTCCCTAAGGGAAGAAAGTCGCTGAGGGCTTGCAACGTTAAAAGCACTGCTCTCATCTCTAGGACATTTATGTGCAGATGGTATTCTATGGGTTGCCAAGTCCCATGGACAATCCTGCCCTGATAATGCCCCCCCCACCCGATCAGAGAGGCATCCGAAGTGACTGTGGCAACCGGAACTGGGGGAACAAACAGTCGGCCCTGATGGAGCAGAGGAGAAGACATCCACCAGGTTAGATGACTCTTGCATGATTGTGTGACGAAAATCTCGTGACTCATGGGGAGCTGCTGGAATGACCACTGAGCGAACAACATCCACTGCAGAAGCCGCATGTGGAAGCGGGCTAATGGTAGTAGTACAATGGCCGCAGCCATGAGACCCAGAACCTTCAGGACAAATTTGGCTCTGATCTTCTTGCTGAGTAATATGATCCGAACATACTTCTGGATGTCCAGAATTCTTTGTTTTGTGAGTCTGGCTGACATGCTGACAGTGTTTAATTCTGCGCCTATAAAGGTAATAGATTGGCAAGGCAACAGAGAAGATTTTTCGACGTTTATTGAAATCCCCAATTGTTTGCAGGTTTGCAGAGTGTAGTCTCTGGCCTCGAGAAGTTGATGCCTGGTGGTGGCGGAGAGGAGCCAGTCATCTAGATACGGAAACACCTGGAATCCTTGACATCTCAGATGAGCCGTAACCACTGCCATACATTTGATAAACACTCTGGGGGCTGTAGTGAGGCCAAAGGGCAGGGCTCTGAATTGAAAATGACTGGACCCCAGCCGAAAGTGGAAAAACCTTCTGGAGCGCCTGTGAATCTTTATATGATAGTACGCATCCTGAAGGTCTATTGAGCACACCCAGTTGTCTTTGCCCAAAAAGGGTAGAATGGACTGAAGCGTGACCATCCGGAACCTGGCCTTCTTGACAAACTTGTTTAGTTTGCTGAGGTCTAAAATTGGTCTCCAATCTTCCGTCCTTTTGGGGACCAAAAAGAATCTTGAGTAGATGCCGGATCCTACTTGGTCTGCTGGCACTAGTTGGATGGCTCTTTTTGCTAGGAGCTTTGATACCTCCTGCTTTGCCAATTCCCTTAGACTGGGTGAGACGTCTGGAAGGGATTGGTGAGGAATGGGAAACCTCTCGAAAGGGATATTGTAGCCCTCGGATATGATCGACTGTACCCATTTGTCTTGAGAGAGGGAACGCCAGGCTATTGGGTACAGCGACAATCTTCCCCCGACTGCCTCCAAGGGTGGGCAGTCGGGCAACACCTCAGGGATGCTGGAAGGGTTTATCAGGGAGAGGCTCCCTGCTACCCTGATTCTGCGGACCCCCTCTGCCCCTAGGGCAGCGCCTATTATTATTACCCCCTCTGCCTCTGGGGGTAAACTGACCACGTGTGTCCGGCGTGACTCCTTGAGATTTACGGAACCACATTTTCCCTCCCTTCTGACCCTTTGGATAGGGTCTTGAAGGGGTGGAGAAATGGACTCCTATGGCAGAAAGGGTCTTGCCGTCTTGTTCACACCTGGTCAATGTATCCTTCACCTGAGGCCCGAACAAAGCCGAACTGTCAAAGGGGGTATTGGTGAAGGACGCCTTAAAAGGGTCTGCGAAATTACAAAGCCGCATCCAGGCTTGACGCCTAAGTGCCACTCCTGTGCCTGCGGCCCTACTCGCTCCATCGGCTGCATAAGAAATGAGCCGCATGGAGGAGTTAGTCAAAGAATTGAGGATTCCTAGCTGTGAGGCAATCTTTTCTTGAGCCCCAGCCGAAGGATCCTGAACCACTTCACCTAGTTCCTTGAGAATGTCTCTCTGAAGTCTGGTAAAGTGACAAAGGTAGTTCAGCGAACGCATAGCAAAGGTCGCTGAAGAAAACATCCGCTTACCGTACCTATCCATGGTCCTAGAGTCCTTGTTAGGAGGATGGACAGGCACAGAAGGATCAGCAAGTTCCTTCTTGGTGGCCGCCGCCACCACCATAGCATCAACAGGGAAGCCCTTAGAAAGAAACTGTTTGTCTGAAGAGGCTGTAATGAATTTGGAGGGCCTCCTAGGAACTGGTTCCACAGACTCCGGGGCTGCCCACACCTTTCGAGCCACCACTTGCATGAGTGGGTTGAAAGGCGGAGACACCCAGGAGGTGGAGGGTCGAAATCCAAAAGCCTCCAGCTATACCGACTCATCCTCGGAGGGGTCAATGGAAGGCCAGTTCCCCCTCTGCTTAAGGAGTTCCAGGATGTCTGAAAAGGAGACATCCTCAGAGGGGGACCGTGGGGAGCCCTATGACTCATCTAAGTCGGTATCTGATGTAGTAGACTCAGGGGAGTCTGTGTGCTTCCTCTTACACGTCCTCTTACGCGGGGGTTCTCCTGCAGGATCAGGAGAAACCTCGGAAGAGGAAGTTCTTCCCAATGGGGAAACCTGGGGCGATGGATCTCTGGGTCAGGGAGCAAGAGACTGGCAAGCGACATCAACAGGCACCGAAGATGGAGGAGCTAAAGGAATAGACCGTTGACCTAGCTCAGGGGCTAGGACACTCCTCATCACCTCGAAGGCTCCTCTCCCAGGGAGACCAGAGAAATCCCGCTCCGAAGAAACAGGAATCCCCGGCCCCACCGAAAGAGAAGGCTCCGAAGCCGATGTCGGTGCCGAGCTCACCGATGCCAAAGCTCCAAGAGGGAGAGCAGGGTCGGACAAGGGTCCGATGCCACTCGCCCCCTCGGAGCCGACAAGGGAGACCCGACGACCTGATCCCTCCAAAGAAGGTCTCATGGAGGAGATCGGAGCCGAAGACGTCGGAGCTGAAAGGGGAAGTATCAGCTCCGGCGCAACCACGGTCACCGTTCCGAGAAGCTCCGGCTCCGAACTCTGAAGGAGAGTCAGAGGAGGAAGTTCAGGGGGATGAGAAATAACAGACGTCTGTTGAGACAGGCTATGGAGCATTTGGGCTAGTGCCTGTGACTTCAACAGTCTGCTTACCACCCTCTCTAAATCATGGTCTGACAGCCTGGAAGATCTTGAAGATCGGCTCCGATGGCTCCGCTCTGACAAAAGAGGAGATCCCGGAGCCGAACGAATCGACTCCAGGGAAGGAGACCGAGATCTCTTCCTGGATGGAGCCATCGGAGCCAACGACCCCTCGGCTCCAGATGGAGCCGAAGACTTATCGGCTCCAATACTGGATAAAGACACGTCGGCTCCGGCCGGAGCCGACAACGTAATGGGTACTTGTGTATCGGAGCCAGACGGAGCAGACACTACAACCTCCAAAGTGGAAAGATCGGCTCCAGCCAGAGCCGATCTCGACTCCGAAGGAGTCGGAGCCACAGCCGAAGGCTTGAGAACTACAGCCTGGGCCTTAGATGGCTTAGAGGGCTTATCCGACCCAGCCTTGGTCGGAGAACCCCCTGGCTTTAACATGCCACGAAGAATAAGCTTATTTCTTCGTTCCTGCAGGACTCTCTGGCTAAAGGAGTGACAGATAGCACAGGAGTCCTGCAGGTGTAAAGGCCCCAGGCAGTACACACAAGAAGTGTGACCGTCTGGACATTTTCTGACAGCACGAGTCACACTTCTTGAAGCCTGAGACCTTCACTTCTTTAGACATAATTATGTCCAAAAATACACAGACACACAACAATCACACAGTTAACCCACAAAAAACACACCAACACTAACCTGACAGGAATTAACTGAGAGGGAGGCTTAAGGCCTGAAGAAAGGAAATAAATCCTGACGTAAAAGAGAAGGAAAATAGGGTAGGGGATTAAGTATATGTATATATATATATAACCCAAAAATGACAAATAGAAGAAAGGGAGAAAAATAACCCTGACTAATCTTATACAAATTCAAGCTTTACCTGAGCTGGTAAAAAGGAGACCTCTTCGCGAAGCGGCAAATGAGATCTGAGGTAGTCACGCCTTGCATCATGTGATATAGGGTTGCCTCGAGCTGGTAAAATGAGTTCTCGAGCTTAGCAAGTGCCGAGTCGGAGCCGAGGATCGGCTCCGAACCCATCCAGCAAGAATGAAGGCGAGTTGATAACTTAACATCAGAATAATGCAACTACAGATACAGTTCACTTGTCAAGAAGTAATAATTGTATACAGGGTAACATAGTAATTATGATAGATAAACAAATATGTTTTTTTTTTTACCACACACTAGTAGGAGAGAGAAAGCAATTAGAAGGGTGTGAGACATTTGAAAAGAGTTGTGTAAATGTCACAGAAGAACAGATATTTATTTACAAGGCAGGGACACATTTAATGGCAGTGACCCATCTATAAAGCAGTGACACGTTTGTAAAGGCCTTCCTGGGTACAATTATCCTCATCTATAATAGTCTCTATGAAGAATGAGTTTTGTAAAGTCTCAGGATAGCTATATGAGCAGATTAAAAGAGGGGAAGGAGGCAATGGTCTTAAAAGTAGCTATGGGTTGAGTAGTATTGAGAAGTTATGCACTTACCATAACGTTCCATGTTAGTTGTCTTCTTCTCGCCTTCTTTCTTGCTGGATGGGTTCGGAGCCGAACCTCGGCTCCGACTCGGCCTAATACTAAAGCTCGACAACTATTTTTACCGGCTCGAGGCTATGCTATGTCCCATAAACACCTTTAGAAGAGCTAGCAAAAAAAAAGGGAGCAAGGGAGCTAGCTGGGGATATAACTGAGGTGGCAATAACTCTCACAAGGTACTCTAGATCTTCCCAGGCTAGGGGGATGGGGGGGTGGGACGCAAGAAAGAAGGCGAGAAGAAGACAACTAACATGGAACGTTATGGTAAGTACATAACTTCTCAATGTTAAGTTGTCAATCTCGCCTTCATTCTTGCTGGATGGGACAGCGTCCCTAGCACCTAAGTCCTGGGTGGCTCAATGGGAACAAACTCTTGAGTACAGTGGAACCAAAATCAGCCCGACTTCTGGAGGCCATATCGAGCTTGTAATGAGAAATGAAGGTATGAGGAGAGGCCCAAGTGGCCGCTGCGCAAATGGAATCCATCGGCAATCTTGCCTGAAAGGCTATTGAAGCAGCCAAAGCTCTGGTTGAGTGGGCTCTAGGCTTATTAGGAAGTTCCCTGTTCCTCAACTGGTAGACCAACATGATAAGACAGGACAACCACCTGGACAAGGTTACCTTAGAGACTGGTTGGCCTTGTTTCCCTTCCGCATAAGACAGGAAGAGCTGGTTTGCTTTTCTCATCTGCTTAGTTCTATCCAGGTAGAAGCGTAATTGACGATGAATGTCCAAACAATGTAACTTTCGTTCAGCTCTATTGGTATAATTTGGGAAGAAGACTGGAAGATCTATGGTCTGATTCAGATTTTTCTCTGAGATTATTTTGGGCAAAAAAGATGGATTAGTCCTAACTGACACTCTGTCTTTGTGAAAAACAAGATAAGGAGGGCGAACGCAAAGGGCTTGAAGCTCCGAGACCCGTCTTGCTGAGGTGATGGCTACTAAGAAGAGTGTTTTCCACGAGAACAACTTCAACGAACAAGAAGCCACCGGCTCAAAGGGAGGAAGAATTAAAGAAGACAGTACCAAATTTAAGTCCCACGGTGGGGGAGGGTCCTTAACCGGGGGCCTGAGTAAAGGGGTTCCTTTTAAAAAGGCTTTGCAAAGTTTGTGGGACATGATGCTGGTCTCTGACAAGCCAACATGGAAATTTGCAATAGCTGCCAGTTGAACTCTGATGGTGGCTGAGGAGGAGCCCAATCAAAAGAGTTCTGCTAGAAACTCTAGAACTGTCTGGACAGGAGCCGTAAAGGGGTCCACTTGTTTTTCCCCTGCCCAGACAGAGAAACGCTTCCATTTGCTAGCATAAGTCTTTCTGGTAGTAGACTTGTGAGAAGCAAGGATGATATCGCAAACTGGTTAAGAGATAAGGGGAAGCCTGGCTAGGGTTGGAAGTGGAGCAACCAAGCTGTGAGGTTGAGAGATCGAAGGGACTGATGCAGCCCACCTGATTGATGGGTCAGAAGATCTGGCACTGGGTCCAGATGCCAGGGCTTCTCCAGTAGATGGCATTGCAGGAACGGAAACCAAATTTGTTGAGGCCAGTAAGGGGCAATGAGGATCATCCTGGCTCTCAAGGCAGTCGCTTTCTGGACTAATTGAGTAATCAAGGGAAAGGGGGGAGATGTATACAGAAGACCCCGAGGCCAATCGTGAACTACAGCATCTCTGGGGGGTAGACCTGGGAGAAGGAAGAGGGTGAAGAAGTCTGGGCACTTGCTGTTTAGAGGTGTTGCAAAAAGGTCGCAGCAAGGCTGACCCCACCTTCTGAAAATTCTTTCCGCTACTAACTGGTTGAGAGACCACTTGTGAGGCATGAAAATGTCTCTGCTCGGTTTGTCCGCTATGACGGTGGACTTCCCGGGAATATGCGTTGCTACCAGAAACCATTGAGAAGAGATCACCCATTGCCAAAGTCTGAGAGCTTCTTGACATAGGGGGTAGGATCTGGTCCCGCCCTGCTTGTTGATGTACCACACTACAGACATATTGTCTGTTTGAATCGCAATAGTCCCGGTGGGTTGAGAGTCCTGAAGGGCCTGCAACGCTAAAAGTACCGCTCTCATTTCCAAGACATTTATGTGCAAGTGGCATTCGAAGGGTTGCCATGTGCCTTGGACTGTCCTTCCCCGAAAATGCCCCCCCCCCCAATCAGGGAGGCATCCGTTGTCACAGTGGCAACAGGAGGAGGAAGGACCACAGGTCTGCCCTGGAGTACCTGAGGGGAGACCGTCCACCAAGAAAGGTGTCTTTTGCATGACTGAGTGATTAGAATGGTGTGTGACATGGGGAGCTGCTGAAAGGACCACTGGGAAAATAGCATCCACTGCAGGATCCGCATATGAAAACGCGCTAGGGGGAGTAAAGTGATTGCTGCTGCCATGAGACCAAGTGTTTTTAGTACAAATCTGGCCTGGACTCTGCTCTTCTGTAATAGGATCTGAACATGGTTGCGAATGTCTGAAACTCTTTGTGTAGGTAGTTTTGCTGAGAGCTCCACTGTGTTTAAAACAGCGCCTATGAAGGTAATAGACTGACAAGGCGACAATGCAGACTTTTCGAAATTTATAGAGATACCTAGCGCGTTGCACATTTGTACAGCGTAATCTCTGGATTGGAGTAGTTGGTGCCTGGTGGTGGCAGTAAGGAGCCAGTCGTCTAAATATGGAAACACCTGGAATCCTTTTCGTCTCAGGTGAGCCACAACTACTGCCATGCATTTGGTAAACACCCCGGGGGCTGTGGTGAGGCCAAAGGGCAGGGCTCTGAATTGGTAGTGACTGGCTCCCAGACGGAAGCGGAGAAACCTTCTGGAGCACCTGTTCATCTTGATATGGGTAGTACGCATCCTGAAGGTCTATAGAGCACATCCAATTGTCCTGACCCAGAAAGGGTAGAATGGACTGTAGCATGACCATCCGGAACTTCGTTCTTTGAACCGACTTATTCAGCCTGCTGAGATCCAGAATAGGTCTCCAGTCCCCTGTCTTTTTTGGTACCAAAAAGAACTTGGAGTAGATTCCGGATCCTTGTTGGTCTGCTGGGACTGGCTGGATGTCCTTTTTTCTTAGCAGTTTTTAAATTTCTAGTGCTGCTTGATCTCTCAGACCGGGTGGAACGTCTGGAAGGGGCCATTTTGGCTGATGTGGGATGTGAATAAAGGGAATTCTGTAACCCTTGGATATGATCGACCGTACCCATTTGTCTTGCGTGAGGGAATGCCAGGCTTCTGGGTACAGTGATAGTGTTCCCCCCGACTGCTTCCGAAGGTGGATAGTCGGGCAGCTCCTCGGGGGTGCTGGAAGGGTTTGTCAGAGAAAGATTCTCTGCTACCCTGATTTTGCAGACCCCCCCCTGCCCCTAGGGTGACGCCTGTTATTGTTCCCTCCTCTGCTTCTGGAGGGAAGCTCACCATGTGCATCAGGTAGTACTCCCTGGGGTTTCCTGAACCACATTTTTCCACCCTTTTGACCCTTAGGGTATGGTCTAGAAGGAGTGGAAAAACGGACTCCCACGGCAGACAGAGTCTTGCCTTCCTGCTCGCACCTGGTCAATGTATCCTTCACTTGAGGTCCAAACAAGGCAGAACTGTCAAAGGGGGTGTTAGTGAAGGATGCCTTGAAGGGGTCAGCAAAGTTGCAAAGCTGCATCCAGGCGTGTCTCCTTAGAGCAACGCCCGTGCCTGCAGCCCTACTCGCTCCATCGGCGGCATAGGAAATGAGCCGCATGGAGGAGTTTACAATAGAGTTCAGGGTCCCCAGCTGGGAGTTGATCTTTTCCTGAGACCCCGCAGCTGATGGGTCCTGTAAGGTATCACCTAGTTCTTTGAGAAGGTCTCTCTGAAGATGCGTGAAATGGCACAAATAATTCAGCGAAAGCATGGCAAAGGTCGCTGAAGAAAACATCCGCTTGCCGTACCTATCCATAGTCCTAGATTCCTTATTAGGAGGATGGACAGGAACTGAAGGGTCAGCCAACTCCTTCTTAGTGGCCGCCGCCACCACCATGGCATCAACGGGGACGCCCTTAGTGAGAAACTGCTTGTCCAAAAGGGCTGTAATATATTTTGTGGGCCTCCGGGGAGTTGATTCCATAGTATCCGGAGCCGTCCATGACTTCCGAGCCACCACCTCCATGAGTGGGTCGAAAGGCGGGGGACACCTAGGAGGTGGAAGGGCGAGAACCGAACGCATCCAGGTACACCGACTCATCCTCGGAAGAGTTGAGGGTAGACCAGTTCCCCCTCTGTTTAAGGATTTCTAGGATGTCAGAAAATGAGACATCCTCAGCGGGGGACCTTGGGGACCCTTCCAAATCATCCAGGTCGGTGTCAGATGTCACTGACTCCAGGGAGTCCACATGCTTCCTCTTGCATGTCCTCTTCCGAGGGGGCTCCCCCGCAGGATCAGGGGAGGCCTCAGAAGAGGAGGATACACCCAAAGGGGCAACCTGGAGCGTTGGTTCTCCACGCTTGGGTTCGGGAGGGTAGGCAGAGGCCGAAGCAGGCACCATGGAAGGAGGGGCCGATGAAGCTGACCGTGGCACCAGTATACAAGTCAGCACGCTCCTCATGACCTCAAAAGTACCCCTATCAGGCAGAGAAGAGGGACCCAGCTCTGAAGAGATGAGAGCTCCTCCCGGCACCGAGAGGGATGGCTCCGAGGCCGATGTCGGGGCCGAACGCACCTGCACCGATGCTCCGAGAGGGAAAACTGGGTCGGGCAAGGGTCAGAACCGATGAGGGAGTCCTGGCGCCCAGATCCCTCCAAGGATGGAGCCAATGAAGGGATCGGAACCAACGAAGGAACCGATAAGGGTGGAATCGGTTCCGACGCCCCCACGGTACCAACCCCGACATCCTCCGGCTCCGAGCTCGAAGGAATAGTCGGAGGAGGAACTGGAACAGGCATTGGGGAAGCCGCTGTCTGTTGAGATGGGCTATGCAATAACTGGGTGAGCACCTGCGACTTCAAAAGCCTACTGACTACCCTCTCGACATCATGGTCCGAAAGCCTGGAAGATCTAGAGGAGTGAGACCTATGGCTCCGCTGCGACAGCAAAGGGGACTTCGGAGCAGACCTGACCAACTCCAATGAAGGAGATCGGGAATGCTTTCGGCTTGGAGATGGCTCCGACACCAAGGTCAGAGCCGACTGAGGCCTCGATGTATCGGTTCCGGCCAGAAACGACGAGGCAGAAGAAGATCCGCTCGGCGTCGGCTCCGGACATGGAGCCGACGGTTTGGCGGGCTTAGAAGGTTTTCCTGACAGAGGCTTGGTAGGAGAACCTTCGGGCTTTAATAAGCCCCTTAGGATGAGCTTATTTCTGTGTTCCTGCAGGACTCTTGGGCTAAAAGCATGACAGATGGAACAAGAGTCCTGCAGGTGCAGAGGGCCCAAACAATACACAAGAAGTGTGACCGTCTGTCAGAGACATCTTCTGACAGCATGAGTCACACTTCTTGAATCCTGATATCTTGGTATCCTTAGACATGATACCACAGGAACGGGACAAAAAAGTCCAGACAAGTATACCAGACACAACAAACACACACACAACACTTGAAAAGACACTCTCAAAGAAAAATTAAGTTTACTACAGTAAAATAAAACAAAATTACACACACACACACACACACACACACACACACACACACACACTCCGAATGGAACCTGTACAAAACTACTATAAAAGGGGGGTAAAGGCCTAACCACCTAAAGGGTGGAGAAGAGTAAGGAAAACTATTAATAAAGGGAGGGAAGACTAGTCGAGAGACTACTAACACTACTAGAAAAGATCTCAGGGAAAAATATATATCAAAAACTAACTATAAATATAAAAAATCTTAAATACGACCTGGAGCCGGTGAAAATGCAACCTCGTAGCTGAAGCGGCAAATGAGATCTGGGTATATGACCCCTAGCATTATGGGACATAGCATAGCCTCGAGCCGGTAAAAATAGCTCTCGAGCTTTAGTATTAGGCCGAGTCAGAGCCAAGGTTCGGCTCCGAACCCATCCAGCAAGAATGAAGGTGAGATTGACAACTTAACATTTAATGCTACACTTTGGGATAACAGGAACAGGGATGTCAGTCAGGGTTGGTACAAGGACATAGCCAGTGGGTTTTAAGGTATATTTTGAGTTCCTTTTTGAATAGTGGAGTGGAAGAAAGAGATGTGAGTTCACTAGGAAGAAGGTTCCAGGTTTTTCCCACAGTGTTAGAGAAAAGGGAATCCCCTGCTTTATTGCTGGGTTTTTGTCTAGATACCAGTAGTTTATTTGCTGAGCGTAGGTGTGTAAGATTTTTATAGGGGCTGATTAGACTTGTGAGTATTGGTGTCTTGCATGGATGATATATATATATATATATATATATATATATATATATACACACACACACACACACACACACACACACACACACACACACATACCTAAGTTATTTCATTAACAAGAGAATTTATAGGTAGGAAACTCCAAAACTAATCAACTGACTCCATATGGAAGAGATGCATAGCCTAAAACTGAACAAGGCAAAAGCTCATTCAGTCGCAAAGTAAACAGACAGACAAGCATCTGGAACACATCCAATGACAAGGCAGGCAAGTATTGTATCCAGCATTCTTTCATCAAACAAGGGATTCACAAACAGGCAGGCAAGTAAAAAGAAATGTCAAAGCAACTGGTGTGTCTTAATATAAGTAGGAAGTTCATGCTTACTTCACCTGGTAGAGTTCTTTAAGAAGGTAAGCAAGGCAATGGATGAAGGGAATATGGTGCATTACCACCTACCTAGACCTGGCTATGGAGTTCGATAAAATACCACAACTCCAGTATTGTGGACAAACTCACTGAACTAGCTATAAATCTCTGTATAATTCACTGAATTGCCAGGTGGCTTACAGATAGGACCTAAGATGTCAAGACTGGTGTGACCACCTCCACTAAGAGGCAGGTCACCAGATGAGTACGAAAGGGTTCTGTGCTGAGCCCACTCCTGGTTGGCATCTACTTCTCGGAGGCCAAGGTTAAGGTCAAGGGCCTCTGGATCCCCAGGTTCACAAACAAATGCAAAATGGGAGCTATCAAATTCCTCTCATGATACTAACATCCTGCAAGAGGGTCTAATGCAAACAAATAAGTGCTGCCAAAGCCACAGATTAAAACTCAATGTAAAGAAGTGCATTACAGTGCCTTTTGGGAAAACATCCACCCAGGCAAATTAGTCTACTGATAAGACACAGTGAACTGTTGACCTTGTAGTCACAGAGCTGGGAACATATACAGACAGTAATCTGGCCTTTAACCAGCATGTAGCAAGGTAGTAAGAAAATCAGTCTATGTTGCCCAACTTATAAGTAAGGGTATGGCATCCAGGTCCAAGGAAGTTACAGTACCACACTACATGGCCCTTAGCAGACTCATCGAGTACAATGCCCACTTCGTCATGTACCTGTCTATCTAGGCAAATGCAAGACTTGGAGCACCCCACATAGGTTCCTCACCAACAGAATCCAAGGTATTAACATACTGTCCTTTACATGGATCACTGTGTAGCCCTGCCTCTATACTCAGTCGCCTACAGGTTGCCAAGAGGTGATCGGTGATTGGCATACACAGCAAAGTTAGATCCAGCCCTGATGGAGCTTTTGCACATTTGCAAAATGAGCAGCACCAGAAATACTAGATCCAGGGATCTAAACTTTGCCTGAAACATAAAAAGAACAAGCGGGTGAGAAGGATTTGAGTCTTAAAGAATCCCCATGCTGTGGGACAGGCTCCCCATCCATGTGAAGCAAAGTCTCTCCGTAATGCTATTCAAACATAACCTTGACCATTGGATAGGAAATAGTAAATTCATCCATGAGCTGAATCCTCATGTGTCTCTTATAGACAGAAGCAGACAGTAAATGAGAAGTTATGTACCTACCATAACGTTCCATGTTAGTTGTCTTCTCTCGCCTTCTTTCTTGCTTGATGGGTTCGGAGCCGATCCTCGGCTCCGACTTGGCACTTGCTAAGCTCGAGAGTCACTTTTACCAGCTCAAGGCAGCCCCATATCCCATGATGCAAGGCGGTAAGTACCCAGATCTCGTTTGTACCTATAGGGAGACACACCTAGCACAGAAAAAACTTTCCACTGAGGAAAGAAAGCAATTACCCTAAGGAAGGGCTGAAATGGGAACCAGGTAACTAACTGGTGCCTAAAGAAGCAATCTTCCAGACAAAGGAGAACAAGATCTGTCCAGGCAAGGGGGTAGGAGGGAGGGTCGCAAGAAAGAAGGTGAGAGAAGACAACTAACATGGAACGTTATGGTAGGTACATAACTTCTCAATGTTAAGTTGTCAATCTCGCCTTCATTCTTGCTTGATGGGACCGCGTCCCTAGCACCTCTATCCTGGGTGGCTCAATAGAACAGACTCTTGAGAACCGTAGAACCAAAACTGGCTCTATCCCTGAAGCCAAATCCAATTTGTAATGAGAAACAAAGGTATGAGGAGTGGCCCAAGTGGCTGCTGCACAAATAGTGTCAAAAGGGAGTCTAGCCTGAAAGGCTGTGGAAGTGGCTAAACTTCTGGTGGAATGCGCTTTTGGTTTTGAGCACAGCTGTTTGCCCCTGAGCTGATAGATTTCGGAGATGGTGGAAGAAAGCCATCTAGATAAGGTCACTTTGGAAACAGGAAGGCCTTTCTTATTTTCAGCATAAGAAAGAAAGAGCTGATCGGATTTCCTGAATTGTTTTGTTCTGTCCAAATAATATCTGAGTTGGCGGTGAACATCAAGATAATGTAATTTTTGTTCTGATCTGTTGGAGTAATTAGGGAAAAATACAGGGAGATCAATAGATTGGTTCAAATTAGTTTTCGAAGCCACCTTAGGCAAAAGGATGGATTAGTTCTCAAGGATACCCTGTCCTTGTGGAAGACCAAATAAGGGGGACGAACAGAAAGGGCATGAAGTTCTGACACTCTCCTGGCCGAGGTAATAGCGACAAGGAAGAGTGTTTTCCATGAAAGAAACTTCAGAGAACATGAAACAGCTGGCTCAAAGGGAGGAAGAATTAAGGATGTCAGCACTAGATTTAGGTCCCATTGAGGAGGAGGACTCCTGACAGGAGGTTTAAGGAGAAAAATCCCTTTTAGAAAGGCTCTACAAAGCCTGTGGGACATAATGTTGTGATCTGCAAACCCGACATGAAAGTTCGAGATAGCAGCCAACTGAACTTTAACCGTGGAAGATGAATAGCCCGAGTGAAAGATTTCCGCTAAAAAATCCAAAACTGCATGAACAGGGGCAGTAAAGGGATCTATATTCTTTGATTTTGCCCAACAAGAGAAGCGTTTCCACTTGCTGGTATAAATCCTTCCAGTAGAGGATTTAAGAGAAGCCACTATAATATCCCTAACCGGGTTAGAGATCATAGGAAGCCTGGCTAAGGAAGGAAGTGGAGCAACCAAGCTGTGAGGTTGAGAGAAGGAATAGACCGATGCAGGTGACCCGATTGGTGGATCAGAAGGTCTGGCACTGGGTCCAGATGCCACGGCTGCACCAATAGGTGACGATAGAGGAACGGAAACCAAATTTGTCGAGGCCAATAGGGGGCAATGAGAATCATTTTGGCTCTCAAAATGGTGGCTTTCTGGAGTAATTGTGGAATCAATGGAAAAGGAGGAAAGGCATAAAGAAGTCTCTGGGGACAATCCTGGGTAAGAGCGTCTCTGGGGGGATGGCCTGGCAGTGGGAAGAGAGAGAAGAAGTCTGGGCAATAAATAAATAAATAAATAAATAATATCTGAGTTGGCAGTGAACATCAAGATAATGTAATTTTTGTTCTATTGAGCCACCCAGGATAGAGGTGCTAGGGACGCGGTCCCATCAAGCAAGAATGAAGGCGAGATTGACAACTTAACATTGAGAAGTTATGTACCTACCATAACGTTCCATGTTAGTTGTCTTCTCTCGCCTTCTTTCTTCTAGACCACACCCCTCTATATCCAATACTACTGTCTTTCAGTTCTAATATATAATATACTCTCTCTATATAACTCTTTCTCCCTTACACCAACACCAATATCCTTTCACTGCCCTTCTGTCACCTTTCACAACATGCTCTCTAGATACCCCTCCATCTTTCCTTCACTATTGCTTCTCCTCTCCTTATCTTACTTATACCATCTCTCCCAGCCTACTATAACCTCTAACTCCCATTCCTTTCATATAACTAACCACCACAATTCACCTTCACTACAATCTTACTCCCACATTTCTTCCTAACTTTATCACTCAGACAACCTTCATCTTTTTCGTTTCAAACTTATCCCCCATCACACATTCCCAATCCCTATAGGAACTAGCAAATCACTACATCTCACAATAAACCCCAATCTCACAACCCTGCTGTCCATTAACCTAAACTACTACATACAACACCTGATCAGTACTCTCTTATCAGGTGACATCCATCCCAACCCAGGCCCTGCCAATATAACCACCACAACTAAATCTTTACTATTCACTTCCTTAAACTCACAAAGTATCATTAAGAAAGTCCCCAACCTTCATGCCTGGCTTTTACACAACAAACCTGACTTTTTAACTATTTCTGAAACCTGGTTGAAACCACATATTAAGGACTCTGAAATAGTTCCTCCAAACTACTCAATCATAAGAAAAGACAGACCTCTCAAAAAAGGCGGAGGAGTAGCCCTTATATATTCCTCTTCCATAGTAGTTTCCCCCTACAACAAACCTATCCCACACTTCAACAACGCTGAACTTCTCCTTACCACATCTCAAATCAATAACCACAAACAAATATGTATAGCTTCCATCTATATCCCTCCAGGTGACAATATTCCTACACTTGAACTTATCCTTTCTTGGCTATCCAGTAACATTAGTAATGAAACCATAATCCTAGGAGACGTAAACATTAACTGGGCCCTTATCCAAGCTCCTTGAACAACACTAATATTAACCTCTACCACTTTTCACAACTGATCAACTTGCCTACTTACCCAGCCAAAAACCCCTCTGATGGGAGTATACTGGACTGGATCCTAGTCTCCCACCACTACTTCACCAAAAGTGGCATCCTTCCCGACCCACTAGGTGACCACTTACCCACCTTTACCCACCGACTTTCAACTACCCTTCAACGGACCCACAACTTCATTACTATCCGCAGCCAAAAAACTTTAACCCTATAACTTTTCAAACTCACTTAAAGCAGTAAACTGGGCTTGTCTAAAAACATTACCTCTAGACAATGCAGTCTCATACTTCAACTCGACATTCCTAAAATTACTTGACTCTCAAGCTCCCTACAGACTAAGAGAATAAAACTAAATCAGCCCCTTGGCTATCTAAAACTACTCTATCTCTCATGAGACAAAGAGACAAAGTGTGGGCACGCTACCAAAACACAAGACAACCCCACTCCTCAACGAATACAAACTGCTCCAATAAAGCTAAAAACTTATCTATTCTGATCGAAAAACTATTTCTCCACACTCCAAAACCATAACAAAAGCAACCCTCAAAAATTCTGGAAAGGAATCTCCACTCTCCTCCACCCCAGCAAACCAGATACTCCTTCCCTGATCCAAATGCTCCAGAACTAGATTTAGCCACACAATTTAACTCCTTCTTTATTGACTCTATTTCAAAACTAACCTCCTCATTCTCTACCTCCTCCCAACCCACTAATTCCTCTACCTCCTCGTCCACACAAATTCTATCCTCACCCATACAACCCCAAAATTCAACACCACCCGACTGCACTATCTTCACTTTAAATCCCATTCCTACAACTACTATTAAAAAACTCCTCCAGAAATTAAAACCATGTACCAATGCTCCTGATAATATCCCTTCCTACTTTCTTAACATTGCTGCCGAAAGTCTGACCTACCCTATTAGCATCCTAATCAACCGCTCCCTACTAGAAGGCACAGTTCCCCAAATTTGGAAACAAGCCTTTATTATACCATTACACAAAGGAGGTAACAATAATAACACTACCAATTTTAGACCCATAGCCATCCTGTCCCCATTTCAAAATCCTTGAGAAATGTGTGCAAATCCAACTCCTTCCTCATCTCCTAGATAACAACCTCATAACCCCCACACAGCATGGCTTCAGACCTAATCATAGTACCATGACTGCCCTTCTCTCTTTCCTTGAAATAGTAAATAAAGCCCGAGACTCTGGACAAATTGTTTCCACCTTACTCCTTGATCTTTCCAAAGCCTTTGATACTATCTCTCATAGCCTGCTCTTAACTAAACTCTCCAAACTCTACCTATCCTCCTCCTCTCTGAACTGGTTCTCTAGTTATCTATCAGACAGAAATCAAGCTGTAAAATGGAAAAAGCAACTTCCTCCTTCCTAAGCACCCCCACCGGAGTCCCACAAGGCTCTATACTGGGCCCTCTTCTATTCAACATCTTTATTAATGACTTCCACAAATCTATCCCTTTCTCTAGCATTATCCAATATGCAGATGACTCCACTATCATCTGCTCCGCCTCTTCTATCTCCATCCTACAAAAACTTACTCAAGACGCCTTCTCTTCCACTGAGCAATGGATGCTTTGCAATCATCTAGCTCTCAATGCCACAAAGACCAAATTAATGTTATTTACTCCTCTAAACTCCTCCCCAACATAAACTCACTCTTAGTTACCAGTCAAAATAACTCTCCTCTTGAAATAGTGTCAGAGACCAAACTTCTTGGGGTCCACATTGACAACCAACTAAAATTTAGTTCCCACCTACAAAAGAACATCAAAAACACACCAAAACTTGGTATGCTATACAGACAAAACGCCTACCTCACACCTACCACTAAAATCACTCTAGCTTCTTCCTTCCTCATTCCCTCCCTCCTCTATGGTGCCCCACTTCTTACTAATATTCAGTGCTCCTTAAAAAAACAGCTCACCTCTTGCTATAACAAAATAGCTAGATTCGCTACCACCCATAAGTCTTCCACTCACCACTGTCTCTCCCTCCATAAACTAAAATGGTTAGAACTTCCCAACTATCTTGCTTATACTCAACTAACTCTAGCCCACAACCTTATTCTAAACCCCTCCAACTGTCCCTCCCTCTCCTCTGCCTTTAAAATGCACCATCCAAATAGAGTTCTAAGGTCTAATAATCAAAATCTTCTAGAGGTCCACAAACCAAATCATCCCCAGGCAAAACCTCCTTTCCTTCTGTCTTGCTCGCCTCTGGAATTCTACCTCCAAACATCCGCACTACCTCTAACCACTCCACCTTCAAGAAATCACTTTTCTTACACCTAGAATCTCAATGGGAATGCTCTTGTACCCACCCCACATAACCAACTCTACCTTTCCCTGTACTAACATTCTACTCTATTCATCTACTATGCTCATTCATTAAAATGCTTTTATGTTTTGCTTTTATTCCTTCGTTGCATGTACCAAGATTGTCACTGACAAATGTTAAGTACATTTATGTTTTTGCTTATGTTTTTGCTTATGTTCTCTTATAGTATGTACCTATATATTTACTGTCAATGTTTTTGTAAATTGATTTTCTTTTTTGGAGCTTTTCTCCCCAGGACTCCATTGAAAACGGGTTCTTAAATGGCCCAATGGACTATCCTGGTAAACCAACTGCAATAAATAAATAAAATAAATAAATAAATAAAAAATTTGCTGTTTTGGGGAGTAGCAAAAAGATCGCAACATGGGCGGCCCCATTCTAGAAAAATCTCCTCCACTACAGATTGTTTGAGAGACCACTCATGAGGCATGAGAATAGCTCTGCTCAATCTGTCCGCTAAAATGTTGGTTTTCCCAGGGATATGCGTTGCTACCAGAAACCGATGAGAGGAGATCGCCCATTGCCAAAGTCTGAGAGCTTCTCGACACAAGGGGTAGGACTTGGTTCCGCCCTGTTTGTTGATATACCATACTACAGACATGTTGTCCGTGTGAACTGCAATTGTTCCCAAGGGAAGAAAGTCGTTGAGGGCTTGCAACGTTAAAAGCACTGCTCTCATCTCTAGGACATTTATGTGCAGGTGGTATTCGAATGGTTGCCACGTCCCATGAACCATCCTGCCCTGATAATGACCCCCCCACCCGATCAGGGAGGCGTCCGTAGTGACTGTGGCTCCTGGGGCTGGGGATACAAAGGGTCTGCCCTGATGAATCTGGGGAGAAGAAATCCACCAGGATAGGTGGTTTTTGCAAGCTTGTGTCACCAGGATTTGGTGACACATGGGAAGTTGTTGGTAAGACCACTGGGTGAACAACATCCATTGAAGAAGACACATGTAGAAGCGGGCCAAGGGAAGAAGGATAATGGCCGCTGCCATGAGGCCCAACACTTTCAGGACCAGTCTGGCTTGTACCTTTTTGCTGGCGAGGATGATCCGCACGTGACTTTGGATATCTGAAATCCTTTGGTCTGTGAGGGTTGCTGACATCCGAACTGTGTCTAAATTTGCGCCTATAAAAGTAATAGACTGGCAGGGCAACAAGGAGAATTTTTCGTAGTTGATCGAAATTCCTGAGTGCAGAGATTTAGGGTGTAATCCCTGGCTTGAAGAAGTTGATGCCTGGTGGTGGCTGAAAGGAGCCAGTCGTTGAGATACGGAAACACCTGGAATCCTTGACGTCTCAGGTGAGCCGTGACCACTGCCATACATTTGGTGAACACTCTGGGGGCTGTAGTGAGACCAAAGGGCAGGGCTCTGAACTGAAAATGACTGGACCCCAGCCGAAAGCGGAGAAACCTTCTGGAGCGTCTGTGAATTTTTATGTGATAGTACGCATCCTGAAGGTCTATTGAGCACATCCAGTTGTCTTTGCCCAGGAAGGGCAACATTGATTGAAGTGTGACCATTCAAAATCTCGTCTTTTTCACAGACTTGTTGAGTCTGCTGAGATTCAATATTGGTCTCCAATCTCCCGTCTTTTTGGGGACCAAAAAGAACCTTGAGTAGATTCCGGGCTCTGAATGGTCTGTTGTAACTGGCTGAATGGCCCTTTTGTGTAGAAGCTTTGATACTTCTAACTTTGCGATTTCCCTTAGACCGGGTGGCACATCTGGAAGGGAATTTTTGTGATTGAAGGGACTTTCCTCGAAAGGAATTTTGTAACCCTCGGATATGATCGACTGTACCCATCTGTCTTGTGAGAGGGAAAGCCAGGCTTGTGGGTACAGCGATAATCTTCCCCCGACTGCCTCCAAGGATGGACAGTCGGGCAACACCTCAGGGATGCTGGAAGGGCTTGTCAGAGAGAGACTCTCTGCTTCCCTGGTTTTGTGGACCCCCTCTGCCTCTAGGGTGACGTCTGTTATTATTATTACCCCCTCTGCCTCTAGGGGTAAACTGACCACGTGTATCTGGCGTGACTCCTTGGGATTTGCGGAACCACATCTTTCCACCCTTCTGTCCTTTGGGGTAAGGTCTAGAAGGGGTGGAAAAATGGACCCCTAAGGCAGAAAGAGTCTTGCCGTCCTGCTCACACCTGGTCAATGTATCCTTCACTTGAGGACCAAACAAAGTTGACCCATCAAAGGAAGAGTTTGTGAAGGATGCCTTGAAGGGATCAGCAAAATTACAGAGCCGCATCCAGGATTGACGTCTCAGAGCCACTCCTGTGCCTGTGGCTCTACTCGCTCCATCTGCTGCATGCGAAATCAGCCGCATGGAGGAGTTGGTTATGGAGTTAAGGATTCCTAGCTGAGAAGCAATCTTGTCTTGTGCCCCTTGAGCTGTAGGATCCTGTACTACTTCACCTAGTTCCTTAAGGATGTCCCTTTGGAGTCTGGTGAAGTGACACAAATAGTTCAGCGAACGCATGGCAAAGGTCGCTGAGGAAAACATCCGCTTACCATACCTGTCCATGGTCCTGGAATCCTTGTTAGGAGGATGGACTGGTACGAAAGGATCTGCAAGTTCCTTTTTAGTGGCGGCCGCCACCACCATGGCATCAACCGGGACACCTTTTGTAAGGAATTGCTGTTCGGAAGGGCCTGTAATAAATTTAGAAGGCCTCCTGGGAACTGGCTCTACGAAGTCAGGAGAAGCCCAAGCCTTTCGAGCGATTACCTGCATGAGGGGGTCAAAAGGTGGAGACACCCAGGAGGTGGAGGGTCGAGAACCAAACGCCTCTAGGTATACCGACTCATCATCGGAGGGATTTATGATGGGCCAGTTTCCCCTCTGTTTCAGGAGTTCTAGGATGTCTGAAAAGGAGACATCCTCAGAGGGGGATCTTGGGGACCCCTCAGACTCATCTAAGTCGGTATCCGAAGTAATAGACTCAGGGGAGTCTAGGTGCTTCCTCCTACAAGTCCTCTTGCACGGAGGATCTCCTGATGGATCAGGAGAATCCTCGGAAGAGGGGGTTCCTCCCAGTGGGGAAACCTGAGGCGGTGGATCTCTCGGTCCGGGTGCAAGAGAGTGGGAAGAGATATCAACAGGCACCGTAGAGGGAGGAGCTAAAGGAATAGACTGCTGACTGAGCCCAGGGGCCAGCACACTCCTCATCACCTCGAAGGCTCCCCTCCCAGGGAGATCCGAGAGAACCCGTTCCGAAGAAACTGGGACTCCCAGGCCCACCGAAAGGGAAGGCTCCGAGGAAGATGTCGGAGCCGAGCTCACCAAGGCCGAAGCTCCAAGGGGAAGAGCGGGGTCGGATAAGGGTCCGATGCCACCCACCCCCTCGGAGCAGACCAGGGAAGCCCGGCCACCGAATCCCTCCAAGGAAGGTCTCGAGGAGGAGATAAGAGTAGATGCTGAAGGTGCCAGAAGGGGGTATCTGGCCTTCAGCCATAGCAGTAACTATTCCTGTAGACTCCAGCTCCAAACTCTGGGGTAGAGTCGAAGGAGGAATTTGAAGAGGGTGTGGACTAATAGTCGTCTGTTGAGATGGACTATGAAGCATTTGGGCTAGTGCCTGTGATTTTAACAATCTGCTTACCACCCTCTCTAAATCATGGTCTGACAACCTGGAAGACCTCGATGATCGGCTCCGATGGCTCCGCTCCGAAAGAAGAGGTGAGGCCGGAGCCGACAGTATCGGTTCCAAAGAGGGAGACCTGGACCTCTTCCTCGAAGGAACCATCGGAGCCGAAGACCCCACGGATCCAGACGGAGCCGATAACTTCTCGGCTCCGAGTGTAGGTCCAGATGTATCGGCTCCAGCCGGAGCCGATACAGGCAAGGAAACAATGGTGTCGGAGCCGGTCAGCACCGACACCGAAGCCTGAGCCACATGGTGGTCGGAGCCAGTCGGAGCCGACACCAAAGTGACAGTTACAGTATCGGCACCGATAGCCATCGGTGCCGAGGATTTAGCCAAGTTAGGATCGGCTCCAGCCGAAGCCGATCTAGACTCCGAAGGAGACTCCGAAGGAGTCGGAGCCAAGGCCGGAGGCTTAGAAACTGAAGCCTGGACCTTGGTAGTCCTAGAAGGCTTGCCCAGAGCCGATTTTGCCAGGGAGCCCTCCGGTTTAAGGAGACCCCTTAAAATAAGTTTATTTCTCCTTTCCTGCAGGACTCTCTGGCTAAAAGAGTGACAAATTGCACAGGAGTCCTGCAGGTGGAGAGGTCCCAGGCAGTATAAACAAGAAGTGTGTTCGTCTGTCAGAGACATCTTCTGACAGCACGAGTCACACTTCTTGAAGCCTGAGACTCTCTGTTCTTTAGACATAGTGCTTTCAAAAACAGTACACACACAGTCCTGAATCAGACAAGTAAAGTTAACTATGAGAAGTAAACTCTCACACACACACACACCCTAACAGGGGGGGGGGGATGGGAGGGAATAAAGGCCTGACTAAAAAGGTAAAGAAGGAAAAATAAAGTTAGTCAGAAAAGGCCTCAAAAGTATCTAAGAAAGATAGAAATCTAAGGAAAAGAGAAAATTTTCTGATTGGGGGCTAAAGTTTAGTAATAATAAACACTTACCAGGAGCTGGTAAAAGGAGGACCTCATAAGCGAAGCGGCAAACGAGATCTGGGTACTTACCGCCTTGCATCATGGGATATGGGGCTGCCTCGAGCTGGTAAAAGTGACTCTCGAGCTTAGCAAGTACCGAGTCGGAGCCGAGGATCGGCTCCGAACCCATCAAGCAAGAATGAAGGCGAGATTGACAACTTAACATCATTCCTTAACATTGCATGGGTAATCATAAATTCATCCCTGGGCTGGTCCCGAGAGAGACACAGATATATATATATATATATATATATATATATATATATATATATATATATATAAATATAGAGAGAGAGAGAGATAGAAATACACACACACATATATATATATATATATATATATATATATATATATATACATACACACACACACACACACACACACACACACACACACACACACACACACACAGTGGATATAAAGTTTACACACCCCTATTAAAATAAAAAAATGAGACCACAATAAAGCATTTCAAAACTTTTCCCACCATTAATGTGACCTATAACCTAGTCTGCATGCCCTCCCTGTGGTCGCGTGGGTTTCCTCCAGGTGCTCTGGTTTCCTCCCACATCCCAAAGACATGCTGTAGGTCAACTGGACACACTAAATTGGCCCTAGGTGTGACTGTGTGCCTTCTGTGGAAGGTTGGGCACCAGGCTGGCAACTCGACACCATAAAACTTCACTGCCAATTATGAGAGGACAGGTGATCCGCTGTGGCGACCCCTAACTGGGAAAAAGCCTGAAGAAGAATGTGACCTATAACCTGTACAATTCAATTGAAAAACAAACAAATCTGTTAGGGGAAAAATATAAAAAATAAAAAACATACAATACGCTGGTTGCATAAGTGTGCATACCCTTAAACTAATACTTTGTTGTGTGTGCACACCGTTAAACTAATACTTTGTTGAAGCACCTTTTGATTTAATCACAGCATTCAGTCTTCTTGGGTACACACCTGCCATCAATTAAAGAGACTATGATTAACCCCAAATAAAGTTCAGCTGTCCTAGTAGGATTTTCCTGACATTTACTCAGTTGCCTGCTACAGCAAATGCCATGGTTCACAGAGAGCTTACAAAACATCAAAGGGATCTCATTGTTGAAAGGTATCAGTCAGGAGAAGGGTACAAAAACATTTCCACAGCATTGGTTATACCATGGAACACAGTGAAGACAGTCATCAAAAAGTGGAGAAAATATGGGACAAAAGTGATGTTGCAAAGAACTGGACGTCCCTCTAAAATTGATGAAAAGACAAGACAAAAACTGGTCAGGGAGGATGCCAAGAGACATACAGCAACACTGAAGGAGCTGCAGGAATTTCTGGCAAGTACTGGTTGTGTACTACATGTGACAACAATCTGCAGTATTCTCTGTATGTCTGGACTATGGGGTAGGGTTGCAAGACGAAAGCTTTTTCTTACACAGAAAAACATTTAGGCCCAGGTACAATTTGCAAAACAATACATCAAGTCTCCCAAAAACATGTGGGAAAATATGCTATGGTATGATGAGACCAAGGTTGAACTTTTTGTCCACAATTCCAAAAGGTACGTTTGGCAGAAAAACAACACTTCGCATTACCTAAAGAACACAATCCCCATGGTGAAGCATGGTGGTGGCAGTATCATGCTTTGGGATTGCTTTTCTTCAGCTGGAACTGGGGCTTTAGTCATGGTAGAGGGAATTATGAACAGTTCCAGATACCAGTCACTTCTGGCCCAACTGCCTGATGAAGACAGAATTTAATCACTTGTGTCATGGTGGTGGGGTGGGATAGGCATTCCTGGAGGGAAAACCCTTCACAGAAGTAAGGAGACCTCATCCACTGTCATCCCATTGCATACCACTCCTCTATGCTTTGGTTGCCATGTGCTAGGGATGGAGAAAACTACAGAGAAAACCTAACATCACCCCAATGTCTATATGAATAATGGCTCTTCCCAGCTGACAACAGCATGGTGATGGGGAGTGAATTGATTGTTGGGGATGTGTGATGATGATCAACTGACACTGAGGACAAAGAGAAAAAAATGATTCTAAGTTTGTAATTTTATCTTCTGTCATATCAAAGAATTTTATGCGATGACACACAACTTGCATTATTTTCTTTTTGGTTTTAGAAGTTGATGTTTGTTTAATTATGCATACTACTGTGGCACCCTAATTGATGCAATGTTACAAATATTACCAATGGATGAATGCTACGCATTATATTACCACACAAATGACTGCATGTTTGTTAACTTGCGTTTGTGGCCAGGGTCATGGCTGAAAAGGATGCTTGGAACAGTTCACTTGCCAACTTAACAAATGATAAATAAATAATAAAAAGCAGGTGTGGTGGGAAGGGACTCATGAAATGAAAACACCCCAAAGTCCACGGTGCATGTAATCCACCACTGATAAACGAAATGCTCCTTCTAACTTGCAGAGAGTCCTTCATGCCTCTTGC
This sequence comes from Protopterus annectens, assembly GCF_019279795.1. NCBI lineage: Eukaryota > Metazoa > Chordata > Ceratodontiformes > Protopteridae > Protopterus > Protopterus annectens. Next base: position 1,137,567,329 of record NC_056733.1, on the reverse strand, counting down.
TGCTTTTTTTTATCCTAACTTGCGCTGTAGTCTGTACAACAGTATTTTGCTCTTAGGTTCATAGGTTGATACCAGGCTATCTGCCCTAGGGCATTTATAAGCCTAGCCAGAGTGTGGCTTTTGCCACCCTTTTAGATTAGTTGACTGTGCCTCTGTATAGTAGGTCACAGAAGGTAGCCCTTTTAAGGTTAGTTTACTGTACCTCTGTCAAGCAAGGACACAGAAGAGATCCCACAGGTAAACCTACGATCTCCCATCCACTCGTCAAGATTTCTCTTGAAGAGAGTCAGTGAGGGGCTCTGCCTAACATGGATTGGGATTTTGTTCCAGAGTGAAGGGAGCCTCTGGGATATGAATCTGTCCCTCCAGCATGTCCTATTTATTTCTGTGCTGAGGTTCAAGTCCCTAGAGCGTGTAGCTCTAAGGGATTTGGATTTCCTGAGGTGAAGCATGTCCATTAATTCTGGGTTGGACATGGCTTTATACGTCAGACACAGATCGCCTCTGAGTAGGTGATATGCAACTGAGTAGAGCTGGAGTTTCTTTAGTTGAGCTGCATAGGGCATCGGTTTGAGCACCTTGATCCTCTTGGTGAGGTAATAATTGTTTTTCTAAACAGAAAGTTATTTAATTAGTTAAATATATATATTATTTACAATGAAAGTTTATTTATAAAAGTTTGTTTATTTGTCTTTTTAGAAATTATGTCTGTTTTTAATAGTACTGAATAAGGTATGGTTGTTGTAAGTTAATACTAGAATGATGAATTTTAAGCTGCACTAATTGAGATGTAATTATTTAATTGTTTAATTGTATTTATTTAATGTGTATATAAGAAGCAAGGATTGTTGGGATGAGTTGTATTGCATCTGAAGAAGTGTTATAAACGAAAACGCAGGTGTGGAGACATAGCGTTAGTGCTTGTGACTGTCTTGTACTAATTTATGGTTGTCCAGTCGTTTTTTGGCATTAAATCGGATATTTCAGCAAGGACTGAGTAGTCTTCCTCCTTCTGGTGCATTTTTCATTGAGTGAGCTGCATAGGGCATCGGTTTGAGCACCTTGATCCTCTTGGTGAGGTACTTTTGCGGTCTTTCCAGTTGCTGCAGGTGTCTGGTAAGGTACATCCCAAATGGGGTACTGTATTCAATTATGGGCCTGATAAGTGATGAGTAGATGGGCACAATGACCTCTCTTGATCTAGATGTGAATCCTTTCATGATAAGGTGGGCTATATAGAAGATCTTTCTAACCACTTTGGCAATGTGATTGTCAAAGGAGAGATTGCTATCTACTTGGGTCCCCAAGTCCCTAATTACTTCTTCCGTACTTAATGGATTACCACCTATGTGGTAATTTGTGGGCACTTTGTTTTTCCCAAAGGGGATGACTATGCACTTTCTGGCATTTAGCTTTAGGCCATGGCTCTGGCACCAGTTATCCATCTCTGTGAGACCCTTTTGGAGGATGCTTGTGTCAGCCGGAGAGTCGATTATGGCACCCAGTTTGCAGTCATCTGCGAACTTGGTCAGCCATTGTCCACCCGTGTTAGCCTGTACCTCTGAGAAATATATACCGAACAAGAGAGGTCCCAGGACTGAGCCTTCTGGGACGCCACTTGTAACTGGTTTAGAGTCTGACATGACACCTGCTATTCTGACCATGTGGGTTCTATCCCTGAGCCAGTTTGCAACCCATCTTGTGACATAGGGGCTGATATTTAAGCTGGTGAGCTTATTTATGATGCCCAAGTGGGGTATTGTGTTGAAGGCTTTTGCGAGGTCCAGGTAGGCTGTGTGGACTACCTTTCCCTTCATCTATGGCTTTGGTAACTGTTTCAAAGAAGTCGACCAGGTTCAAGAGGCAAGATCTGCCCTTAACAAAGCCAAATTGGGTAGGATCCAGTGTCTGGAGGTTCCCAATGTCTTTGTTTATGATTTCCATAGCTTTGCAGACCAGGCTAGTCAGGCTTATAGGGTGATAGTTTCCGGGGTCTGTTGTAGCACCACCTTTGTGGAGTGGGACCACTGTTGCTGTACGCCATTCCTTGGGTACATATCCTGTAGTAAGGCTGAGATTGAACAGTGACTTTATATGAGGGTTTAGTTCTTCTTGGAGCTCGTGTAAGACGCAGCCCGGGACACCATCTGGTCCCATTAATGCTGTGTGTTTTGCTTTGGAGAGGGCAGCTCTCACCTGTGCATCTGTGATCTCAGGAAGGCTACACTCTGTTGGGATAGACATTTGCTCTTTTGGGGGGGAAGGGGGGAGTTTGCACTGAACCTTTCTGCCAGGATGCTGGCAATGTCTGTGGGTTCAGTGTATTTTTTTGTCATTTTGCACTAACTCAGAGCATATCTGGGAGTTGCCTCCCAGGTTTCTGACAACTAAAGAAGGCCTTGTGATTATCTTATGCATTATAAACCGATTACATTTTGATCATTACACAAAAAAAATATTTCAGTATCTCAGTGGGTTCCCACAGAGCTTTCAAAATGAAATGTGGAATTTCTCACATGCAGTACCAAGGCAGACAGCAGATGGTTCTAACATCTTGAATCTTTGGTTAGCAGGAAGGTTCTAGAGTACATCACTTTCCTTTGCTGGTCTTGAGGATCTAATTTTGTGTTGTCCTTTTACATTAAACACTACCTTCTGTGAAAGAGACAGGTATGCATTCAGTCTTAATTGAATGCTTAATGGAGTTCAGAGTCTCAAGCATGTACCAATCCCATACTCGTCCTATAAGAGTCTCTAAAGATATCCTACGTTTAGATAAATACTGAAAACAATATTCCCCATGCCAGTACAACAGAGACTGCCTATTCAATGAGTTTTAGAAAACATAGTGAAGCAGATACTTGTTCAGTGTTGAAGAATTTAGCAGGCTATACATGGATATGAACAAAGCAGAAACTTTCTAAATGCATGCAATACTGCGTTGTAGCCTACAGAGATGTGACGCATAGAGAGAGACGGACAGACCTCTCTTGCTAGGGCTTAAAAGTTTGCCAGAAGATGATTATTCACACCATGACTAACATATCTGTGGGTCTATATTAGAATATCGAAAGATGTAAACACCGAATGTTTAAATGTCAAGCTGTATTCAGCGAAAGCTGAAAACAACAAACATACAGAACAGCAAATTTTTTCCTAGGGAAAAAATTTGCTGTTCCAAAACACATACACACAACACAAGCACACCAAACAAACAGCAATCCACACACATACACCTAAAATCTTACACCTAACCCTACACTAAACTATACACACACCACTAACTATCCACTTACCTTAACTCAAACCCAAACCCTAAGGTCCGTCACTAACGCACACTCACCTTACCTGCACCCTAACCCTAACTCACCTACCCTGCCCTAACCCTCATGTCCACACAATCGCACACTTATCTGACCTGCGCCCTAACCCTAACTCACCTAACCCACTCTAACCCTCACGTCCACATAATCGCACACATACCTAACCCGCACCCTAACCCTAACTAACCTAATCCACAATCAATCGCACACTTATCTGAACCCAACCCGTAACTTTCCACCACAGTGCTGAAAATACTGAAGCAACAGAAATGGACAACCAAATTCTTTCCCTAGGAAAAAATTTGGTTTTCTGTTGCTTCGATATTTTCAGCTTTCGCTGAATACAGTTCGACATTTAAACATTCGGTGTTTACATCTTTTGATATTCTAATATAGACCCCATATCTGCTACATATACTTCATGATACACTGATATGGCATATCTGGAATACCTGCTGGCATACTTGGATGTTCATCCTGTAGATCTGGGTTTGATTATCTTAGTCATCAACCTGCTGGGAAGTACAGGAGACTATACAGACAAAGAGGTTGGCAAAGAAGAAGTGGGATTGTCAGACAGATGAAGAAAGTAGACAGGAGTATAAGGAGATGAGGTGCATGGCAAAGAGAGAGGTGGCGAAGGCTAAGGATAAGGCATAGGAAGAGTTGTATGAAAGGTTGGACACTAAGGAGGGAGAAAAGGACCTGTACTGATTGGCTAAACAGAGGGACCGAGCTAGGAAAGATGTGCAGCAGGTAAAGGTGATAAAGGATAATAAGGGAAACATACTCGTAAGTGAGAAGAGTGTGTTGAGGAGATGGAAAGAGTACTTTGAGGGGTTGATGAATGAAGAGAATGTGAGGGAGAGAAGGTTGGATGATGTAGGGATAGTGAATCATGAAGTACAATGGATCGGCAAGTAAGAAGTAAGGATAGCTATGAAGAGAATGAAGAATGGAAAGGATGTTGGCCCAGATGACATATCTGTGGAAGCATGGAGATGTTTAGGTGAAATGGCAGTGGAGTTTTTAACCAAATTGTTTAATGAAATCTTGGAAAGTGAGAGGATGCCTGTGGAATGGAGAAAAAGTGTTTTGGTACCGATTTTTAAGAATAAGGATGATGTGCAGAGCTATAGTAACTACAGGGGATTAAATTGATCAGTCACAGCATGAAGTTATGGAAAAGAGTAGTGGAAGCTAGGCTAAAAAGGGACGTGATGATTAGTAATCAGCAATATGGTTTCATGCCGGGAAAGAGCACTACAGATGCGATGTTTGCTCTGAGAGTGCTGATGGAGAAGTACAGAGAATTTCAATAAGAGTTGCATTTGTGTTTTTGAAGACTTAGAGAAAGCATATGACAGGGTGCCTAGAGAGGAGTTGTGGTATTGTATGAGGAAGTCAGGAGTGTCAGAGAAGTATGTAAGAGTGGTACAGGATATGTACGAGGGTAGTGTGACAGCGGTGAGGTCTGCGGTGGGAGTGACGGATGAGTTTAAGGAGGAGGTGGGGTTACATCAAGGATCAGCTCTGAGCCCTTTCTTATTTGCAATGGTGATGGACAGCTTGACAGACGAGATCAGACAGGAGTCCCCATGGACTATGATGTTTGCAGATGACATTGTGATCTGTAGTGAGAGTAGGGAACAGGTGGAGGAGACCCTGGAGAGATAGAGATATGCTCTAGAGAGAAGAGGAATGAAGGTCAGTAGGACTAAGACAGAATATATGTGTGTGAATGAGAGGGAGGATAGAGGAATGGTGAGGATGCAAGGCGTAGAGGTGGCAAAGGTGGATGAGTTTAAATACTTGGGGTCAATAGTTCAGAGTAACGGTGAGTGTGGAAGAGAGGTGAAGAAGAGAGTACAGGCAGGATGGAGTGGGTGGAGAAGAGTGTCAGGAGTGATTTGTGACAGACGAGTACCTGTAAGAGTGAAAGGGAAGGTCTACAAGAGGGTAGTGAGACCAGCTATGTTACATGGGTTGGAGACAGTGGCATTGACAAAAAGGCAGGAGTTTGAGCTGGATGTGGCAGAGTTAAATATGTTAAGATTTGCACTGGGTGTGACGAGGGTGGACAGGAATAGGAATAAGTATATTAGAGGGTCAGCCCAGGTTGGAAGGTTTGGAGACAAAGCCAGAGAGGCAAGATTACGTTGGTTTGGACATGTGCTGAGGAGGGATGCTGAGTATATTGGGAAAAAGATGCTAAGGATGAAGCTACCAGCCAAGTAACAGGAAAAGAAGAAGGCCTAAGATAAGGTTTATGGATGTGGAGAGAGAGGACATGCAGGTGGTTGGTGTGACAGAGCAAGATGCAGAGGACAGGAAGAAATGGAAACAGGTGATCTGCTGTGGCGACCCCTAACGGGAACAGCCGAAAGAAGATTCATAGATTAAGCTAACTGCCCTTGTGAGCCATTTTAAGCCTAGCCAATTATCCCTTGTGAGACTCAAACCCTGCACCTTGTGTTTGTATGGCAAACACCTTAACCATTAGGCCACTCTCCCAATGATGATGATCAACCTGCTGGGCTGGCTGGCTGGCTAACTGAGCAAGCAACTTAATGAGAAAATATCCTGGATCATCATTCGAAAAAAATCTCTTATGTTCAAGTATGTTTACCAGATTAACAAACAAACAAAAAACAGTGTTCTAAATTAGTAACTTTACAGCCCGTCCACTTCCCTACCCTAGTGCTGAACAGCAGAATTTAGTTACCAGCATAACCGTACATCCCCTCAAAACATTTTTATATCTGTTAAAGCACTTCTGAGTTTAGTAGTGCATCTAATTGTTTTCCCTCTGACACCATAGATTCCTCAGCAATGTGCACCTCTGCGGTATTGAAGGCAGCTCATCCCCCACCAAGGGAATGGGGTTAAGGCCTTTACAAATGTCCTCAAAGATGGGATGCCAACACGAACATAAAGCACCCTCATGGCTGCCTGAATGGTAGCTCCCCCAAAATATCTCTCACTCTCATGCATCTGCTGGGTAACTTCCCCAGCAGGATGGAATGAATGAGATCATGTTCAGAAGGGAAAGGATGGTTAGCAGATACATGGACAGAATAATCTAGAAAAATGTACTATGGTTACGTAGCATTTTAAGATCTTACTTAACGTCTGCATTCACATTTCTTAGACATGTCTGTATGCATTTGTCAACCACCTCCTGTACAACCCAATACTACTGGAGAACAGCACCTGTGACTCCTCTACACAAGCGTGCCCCCCCCCCACCCCACACACACACAGATCCAGGCAATTATAGGCAAAGGCCAAGGAGAGTACCATAACAAACCTCATTTATGGAGACAGAGGGAACTTAACTGATTTACATCTCAATCTGTTTGGTTTTGTGAAGGGCAAGTCCTGTCTCCTGAAATTAGTAAGCTTCTTTGAAAAGAATACTGAGACTGTGGACAGTGGTCATGTAGAGCACACATTACCTTGATCTATTCAAGGCTTTGGCCACTATCCCTCATGCTGGTACTATTAAAAAAACAGACAATGTAAACCCCTAGGTTATCCTCTGGGACTGTAAATTGCCTGTATATCCCAGGATGTGAAAACTGGTGGTATCTCTGAACATAAAAGTGTAACTACTGGGGTATCACAAGTATAGAGTTGGGCTTTCTCCTGTTTGGCATTTAAATTGCAGACATCCAGTTAGTATCCCAGAAGTATGATTAACCAACTCTGCTAATAACTGAAAGCTGGTAATCTATCTGTTCATCCACTGATACTAAATAGCTCCAACAAGGGCTGGAATACACATGTACCTGGTGTAATGAAAAGGGTCTAAAGTTGAATGCAAAAAAGTGCAGCATTTGTTAAAAAAGCAGTTCCTCCCTCATATGTTTTCAATGGTAACCCTATTTAGACAGATACAGTCATACAAGATCAGAGTACTTATGAGGACAATTCTCTCTTATTCGATTATCATGTCGCCAACAGATTCAAGAAATCCCACTTGGCCCAGTTAAATCCAAGATCCCAAAAAGTCATCCTGTCACTGTAGTCTTTCCTTATCAGACCCCTCATTGAATAAATTTCCCCTTTTTGTATGTACAAATCAAAGCATATTACTCAGAGTGGCCCCAAATATACCTTACCAAGAAAATCAAAGTCCTTAAATTGTTCAACTATTTTGACAGATTAGTACAACTCTCATTATGTTCAGTAACCTATAGGCTGCTCTAAGGTTATCTATTCCTTTGCTTTTCAAACCATGAAAGACAGAATGCTATTTGATTTTCACTTTGCAAAACCAATGGCTCTACAAACATTTAGACTAGGGACATAAATCTACCAACAAATAAATTAGACTCACTGAGGCTACTAACTCAATGTATTCACAGTCTACGGGATAAGTCAGTACAACAGGTCAAAGTACTAATTGGATTATCTTTCAGGCTAGCCTTGATAATTGGATGGGTAGATGCAAATTTACACCGGGACTGTTATGTACAGCCCTGTTTGATTTTGGGAGGTAAGCAGTAGTATGCGGTTGAAAAGGGAGGCCCAAACTTTTACATATGTCTATTTAAAGATTTATATGTCTAAGCATCTTAGGGTCTTCATGACTGCTTACCTAGTTTTGTTCCTGTTATTAATCACCCCATCTAAAGTGCATCTACGGTCTCTCTACTTACATATGATTAAACTTCTCCTTAACGACAGCATGTTCATTAATTCTCCTGGTTTGTTAAGGAGATCTCTCTTATTACTTCAACCATATTAGACTTTACAAATGATTTAACAGTCAAGCAGCTTCAAAAGCTTTAGGGCACTTTCCACAAACCCAAACAGTTAGCAGCTTAAGCTGAGCTGACTAAAAAGTTTGGGTGTCAAGCTTTTCAGAGCTTTCATGCTACCAGAGAGAGGGAGACTGAGCCACTGAAAAGACAATGGTTAAAAAACAAACAAAAAAAAAAACGTAAAATAAAAGTTCACACCCTGGCATAAAAAAACAAAACACCAAAATATAAGGGGAAGGATGGAAGGAGTAGCTACTACAGCAGTAATCATTCAAACATCTAATAATATGGGAAGGTTACTTACTCTACTATATTACATTTATCAAACTAATCAATGCTGCAGTAGCCTTAGCTATATGGGTAGATTACTTAACCTTAGCACATTTGAGAGGTGGAAGGGGCCAACAGCCCCCGAGAATAGTCCTAGGAAAGCCTGATCTAGACCTAGAAAAGGAAAGAAATGGTCCTAGCAAAGCATGAGCTAGACCTAGCTAGTCAACGAATCAAACTTGTAGCACTTTGTACTTCTAGAATCCAACCCCTTCCAAAAGCCATAGATGAGGCAAAGACCCTGGTAGAATTGGGCTCTGATCTTGCCAGGAAAAATTTTGTTGTGGTGAGAATAACAAAATGTAATAGCCTGAGATGAGACAATCATTTGAAAATAAATGGTTTCTAATGACATGGGCTGCCCCTTCTTCTTACTTTCACAAATTAACAACTGATCCGAAGATCTGAAATCTAAGGTATGAAATATCTTCTCTATTCCATTTTTAGGTTCAGGAAAGAAAACATGGATGTGGACAGTTTGGCTTAAAGTTAACTCAGATACCACTTTAGGCATAAAAGAAGGATTAGGCCTCACTGTGGTTAAGAAGTAATAGTAATTATTTAGAGGGGCTGATAATGGTTAAAGTATTACGGAATAAAGAAAATGTCACAGAACAAGAACAGGCATAACTGCAGCAAGTAAAGGAGAAGATAAGGGAGTATTTGGATAATGTGCGTGAGTTTAGAAAGTTTTCATCTTAGGCAACAATTTTTTTGATAACTCCAGAGCACCAAAACATTTAGCATGACTTAGGCAACAGAAATTAGAAAAGGTTGTCACTAAACTTAGGGAGCCTATAACAAGAAAAATAACCAGAGATCCTGTAAAGGTATAAGAAATATTTCAGAATTTTTTAAGAAATCTGAATAAAGCAGAGAAATGTGGAAATCAAGAAAAAATACAAATGTAAATATTTATAGAAATGTTAATTATGCCAAGGTTTGGAGGTAGATGAGGCTCAACAATTAACAGTTACGATAATAATAGTGATACATAATCAATCTGCAGGAAAGTCTCCAGGAACAGCTGGGATTCCTGGGGAAGTCTGGAAGTTGCAAGGGAAGAAAGAATGTACACAAGAGAGGTAGGCAAACCAAAAAACTCCAATACGAAGAAAGGTTAACGTATGTTTAATAATAACTAGAAACCCAAGAGCTTCTTCAGACATTAAAACAAGGCGCCAAATGACTTTTATATACAAAAATGCATGATGTCATTTCCTGTACAATTCCCAATAAAACATTTTTTCTTGAAACCAATTTTTTAAAATATATATAATAAAAAATATATATATATCAAATGTGTATTTGTATTAAAAAGAAGTGTTTTATTTACCATGTTGGTTAAACATATGGTCAAACCCCTAAGGAATTTAAGGGAAACCCATTGTTTTATATTTTAATTTTAATTTTAATTTTACCTCCACATGGTACCTTAATTAAATATTAAGACAAGACAGTACCAAATACTCGATTCCTTAACAAATAGACTAAAGTGGTTCTTTATACCCCATATGGTTGTATATATATGGGTAAACTAATACGCGTCCAATCAATTAGGTTGAACCTGCACACAAAACACTTAAAAAGAAGTACCAAATAATAAGTAATATTCAATAAAAGGTTGTCACAAGCATTTAACATACATCCAAAATTACCCATTTTTCCAAAAATGGATAAAGAGGTGGTATCAATTCCTAAGGTAGCTTTTATATTTTAAAATAGTAGATATATTACATAAGTCATTTAGACCAGGTGGAGAAAAGGCATTCAATAACAACTGCCATTCTAATTCTTTTAATTCAAGGAGTAGTGGTTGAGGGCCCCCTCTAACCCCTACTTTCACACCATCAATCCCCATAAACGAAAAACTATGTCCCATATTGTCTAGAACATGTTTAGAAATTTTATTTTTTATTGCATAATTGTGTTGGTACACACGGTCCCGTAATCTACGGTCCGTTTTTCCAACATAAAATGCCGGACAACAGTTACACAAAGCAATGTAAATAATGGACCTAGACTCACAAAGAAACTTCTGTCTGATGTAGAATTTTTCACCCCTAATCGTAAATGAATTCCCTGTTCTTAAAAGCCTGCACCAATTGCAGAAACCACACTGAAATGTGCCAGTCTGTCTAGACACTTCACAGGATTTATTTTCATTCTGTAAAAGTTCCTTCAGGTTCTTACCTCTTTTAAATATGAACCCAGGGAAATCACCTAAGATGTCAAAAAGGTGACTGTTGTTTGCAATAAACTCCCAGTTTTTCTTAACTATACTGCATATGTTGTGGGTGTGTTTATTATAGGTTAAAATAAACCTGTTTTTAAAATCCACCTCTGGGGGACTAGACCCATGAACTACAATAGAACGTTCAGTCAAAGAGGGATTTTCTACATCTTCACCCAAGTCCACCACAAGCACCATAGAATTTTGCTGGTTAAAAGAGGTTGGTAAAACCCTGTGTTTCTTTTGAATGAAACCTCATCAATAATGTTATCCAAGAAATCAATGGGGTACCCCCGATTTAGGAACATGTTCCTAAGGGTGCTACACTCCTCTTCAAAGTCAATAAGAGTGCTACACATTCGTGTCGCTCTCACTAATTGACCTTTGAAGATGGACTTCTTCTGGTTCAAGGGGTGGTTACTAGAGAAGTGAAGAAAGGCATTGCAATAGGTATTTTTCCTAAAAATCTTAGAACAAAAGCAGTTGTTGTGTAAATCTTTAACCAGTTTCACATCCAAATATTCAACTTCACTCGTTGAAAAATTATGGGTGAATGTCAAAAAAGAACATGACTCATTCATGTAATTCACCAAATTAGTAGCCGTGTCAGAGTTCCCATCAAGGAGGACAAATGCATCATCTAAGAACCTAGTGTAGAATATAGAAGCCTCCTTAAAGAGAGGGTATTCAAAAAGAAATTTCTTTTCCCAATATGCTACCACTAGGTTCCATGGTGATCCCATAGCTATACCCCTTTTCTGGATGTAATACTCATTGTTAAAGATGAAAAAATTTGATGACAGAATAATGTCAAGTAAAGTAGTGACCACATATATCTCATCCTTTGGGGCTTTCATATCAATAAGCATAAGTTCCACCCATTCTACAGCTTCAAGGTGTGGAATAGAGGTATACAGATCAACCACATCAATGGTCAGGAAGCTGTAGGAAGGACTAAACGAAATAGTGTTGATAGCATTTAAGAAAGACCACGAATCTTTACAGATTTGAGGAATGTTCTTGAGGTATTTACGTAAAATGTGGTCAACTACTTTGGCACTGGGATGGGTGATACAACATCTCCCATCTACGATCCTCTAAGTTTTTATGTATCTTGGGGATACCAAACATGATGGGAACTCTGGGGAAAGCTATATTAATGTAATCAAACGTGTCAATATCTATCTTCCCTTCGATGAATAAATCTCTCAGGTAACCTTTTATTCTATTGTATTGACCTGTAGTCTCATTTGCAGAAGACTTTTCATAAGCTGGGGAATCCAGAATTTTTTGCATTTTTGATACATAATCGGCCTTTTCTAAAATGACCAAACCGCCACCCTTGTCTGGCTTAATGACTCTAATTGGTGAATTACACAAATTTTTCAAACAACTTCTTTGTTCGGAAGTAATATTGCTATTAGCGTCAAACCATCTTATTTTTTTAAATAAGTGTCTAAGGTCCAATTCACAAGCATACTCAAATGTCTGCAAGGTAGGGTGGAGGGGGGGATTGAACACACTTAATAGCTTGAAAGTTGGTTTTTCTTTACATATTCCACCATTAAACAGTACCTTAAGATTCATACCTCGTACAAAGCATTTGAGGTCAATCAATAATTTAGGCAAACTAACTTTTTGGTCAGGAACAAAAGTTAACCCGAGGGCCAAAAGTTCAATCAGATCTTGTTCTATTTTAATGTCAGAGAAATTATAGACAAAAAAGTCACCTTTTATATTTGACAAAATAATAGGCTTCTGCATTTCATGTGGAGTTTCAGGAGTAGGAAAAACCACATTTAAACTTTCTTCAAGTTCTTCTGCTGCTGAAAGTTCTTCCGCCCTAAAAAAGGTTTTTGATTCCCTTTATAGTTGGGCGGAAGCCTTGTTTAGTGTAAGAAGCCTTTAACCTGTTACTTCGTTGTTGTGAAGAAGGCCCTTCATCCCCATCATCAAATTCCTGATGAGATTCATTTCAAAGGAAAATCAGCATTTCTGTCCTGAATATCCTCATTTTTGTTCTCATTCTCCTTTTGGTTTTTAGGCCCTTTAAGGTATTTGACCAAATTAGGATAGGCTAGATCATTAGTATAAGCTAGCCGATCTCTTACTAATTTTTTGCCCTTGTTGGTTTTTAATTTCATTAAAAGGCCATCAATACTTTCAAAATAATCATATTTATACCGCAGGAAGTTTATATCTGCTTTGATCAGTTCATTCAAATTATTAGTTTCACTTAATAATGACTCAATATATTTCTCATAATGATTTGCCATCAGTTCAAGTAATTCCAACCCTTGTTTATTGAAAAGGTTGGTTAATTCAACAGCAAAACCAGAGTCAACAAATAAATTAGTATTTCCTTTAAGCACTGTCTAAAATAAGAAACTTCCAGCTGGAGTTTCTTTATCTTGAGCATTTTAATATCAAGGAGTTTCAAATTAATGGCAATAGAGCTTTCAGAATTACCTGTGATGTGAGTGATTGGTGAGCCAAACAAGAGACCTCACCCACTGACCAAAATGGGTTGGTTATTCTGAACTAAAACATTATTGTTCCCATTTTCCAGCATATGATTGCCAAGGTCAACGGCATTAGAACGACTGTTCCCATGTTCTTGCCTCTGTAGATTAGAACCCATTAATTCCATGGTTGCAACATCGGCGTTCGAATTCTGTGAGCCGGTAAATGGACGTGGAACCTGTCCCGGTGGAATCGAGGAAGTAGAGCAACCTTCCGGTCTCACATAATTACTGTTCACATGTTCCTGTCTTTGTAAGGAAGGGAGCCTCTGTTCAATACTAGCTCCGTTAACACCCTCCATAGAATTAAATAAACAGGGGATTTGTTCAGGTAAAATTGAAGAGACCGGGAAACTTTCCAGTCTCGCTTCATTCCCATTCATCTGAGCACCATTAATACAACCGTTGTGTTAAGTTAGACAATAAAGTTGCCAAGCTGTTAGAGTCGAACAACACAGGAGTTTTAGGGCTGGCCATACTCAAACAAATGTGAAACAACAGGAAAAAACCAACCAAGTAAGACAAGAGTAGGGCAAACCAAAAACTCCAATCGAAAAAGAGGTTTTAGCATTAATAATAACGCTTTTCTTTAAACTCCTAGAGAGAGCTTTCAAAATGCATGATGTCATTTTTTTAAAATATATATAATAAAATATATATATATCAAATGTGTATTAAACATATTTAACAAATAGACTAAAGTGGTTCTTTATACCTTATGGTTGTATATATATGGGTAAACTAATCTGCTCTGGCAAATTAGGTTGAACCTGCACAAAACACTTAAAAGAAGTACCAAATAATAAGTAATATTCAAAAAGGTTGTCGTAGATATATTACATAAGTCCATTTAGACCAGGTGTAGTGGTTGAGGGCCCCTCTAACTACTTCACACCATCATCCCCATATCCCTAAAAAACTATCCATATTATCTAGAACATGTTTAGAAAGGGCGTTGTCCTTTTTTTTTTATTGCATAATTGTGTTGGTACACACGGTCCCGTAATCTACGGTCCGTTCTGTCTGATGTAGAATTTTTCACCCCTAATCGTAAAATGAATTCTGTTCTTGAAATGTGCCAGTCTGTCTAGACACTTCACAGGATTTATTTTCATTCTGTGAAATCACCTAAGATGTCGTGACTGTTGTTTGCAATAAACTCCCAGTTTTTCTTAACTATACTGCATATGTTGTGGGTGTGTTTATTATAGGTTAAAATAAACCTGTTTTTAAAATCCACCTCTGGGGGACTAGACCCATGAACTACAATAGAACGTTCAGTCAAAGAAGGATTTTCTACATCTTCACCCAAGTCCACCACAAGCACCATAGAATTTTGCTGGTTACTTCGTATAGCACCCTGTAAAAGAGGTTGGTAAAACCCTGTGTTTCTTTTGAATGAAACCTCAATTTCGACACGAATGTGTAGCACTCTTATTGACTTTGGAGAGGAGTGTAGCACCCTTAGGAACATGTTCCTAAATCGGGGGTACCCCATTGATTTCTTGGATAACCTTATTGACGAGGTTTCATTCAAAAGAAACACAGGGTTTTACCAACCTCTTTTACAGGGTGCTATACGAAGTAACCAGCAAAATTCTATGGTGCTTGTGGTGGACTTGGGTGAAGATGTAGAAAATCCTTCTTTGACTGAACGTTCTATTGTAGTTCATGGGTCTAGTCCCCCAGAGGTGGATTTTAAAAACAGGTTTATTTTAACCTATAATAAACACACCCACAACATATGCAGTATAGTTAAGAAAAACTGGGAGTTTATTGCAAACAACAGTCACCTTTTTGACATCTTAGGTGATTTCCCTGGGTTCATATTTAAAAGAGGTAAGAACCTGAAGGAACTTTTACAGAATGAAAATAAATCCTGTGAAGTGTCTAGACAGACTGGCACATTTCAGTGTGGTTTCTGCAATTGGTGCAGGCTTTTAAGAACAGGGAATTCATTTACGATTAGTGAAAAATTCTACATCAGACAGAAGTTTCTTTGTGAGTCTAGGTCCATTATTTACATTGCTTTGTGTAACTGTTGTCCGGCATTTTATGTTGGAAAACGGACCGTAGATTACGGGACCGTGTACCAACACAATTATGCAATAAAATAAAAACGGACAACGCCTTTCTAAACATGTTCTAGACAATATGGGACATAGTTTTTCGCTTATGATTGATGGTGTGAAAGTACCACTACTCCTTGAATTAAAAGAATTAGAATGGCAGTTGTTATTGAATGCCTTTTCTCCACCTGGTCTAAATGACTTATGTAATATATCTACTATTTTAAAATATAAAAGCTACCTTAGGAATTGATACCACCTCTTTATCCATTTTTGGAAAAATGGGTAATTTTGGATGTATGTTAAATGCTTGTGACAACCTTTTATTGAATATTACTTATTATTTGGTACTTCTTTTTAAGTGTTTTGTGTGCAGGTTCAACCTAATTGATTGGACGCGTATTAGTTTACCCATATATATACAACCATATGGGGTATAAAGAACCACTTTAGTCTATTTGTTAAGGAATCGAGTATTTGGTACTGTCTTGTCTTAATATTTAATTAAGGTACCATGTGGAGGTAAAATTAAAATTAAAATTAAAATATAAAACAATGGGTTTCCCTTAAATTCCTTAGGGGTTTGACCATATGTTTAACCAACATGGTAAATAAAACACTTCTTTTTAATACAAATACACATTTGATATATATATATTTTTTATTATATATATTTTAAAAAATTGGTTTCAAGAAAAAATGTTTTATTGGGAATTGTACAGGAAATGACATCATGCATTTTTGTATATAAAAGTCATTTGGCGCCTTGTTTTAATGTCTGAAGAAGCTCTTGGGTTTCTAGGAGCGAAAACGTTATTATTAAACATACGTTAACCTTTCTTCGTATTGGAGTTTTTTGGTTTGCCTACCTCTCTTGTCTACGTTGGTTGGTTTTTTCCTGTTGTTTCACAGGGAAGAAAGAATGATCTGGGAAATTTTAACAATATTTTCAAAGTAGGGCAATCACTAACATCTTGGAAGAAAGCTGTGTTACCTAAAGACAGTAAAGACCCATCAGACCCAGCTTCATACAGGCCTATTT